>NC_057798.1:267009470-267165954 GCF_018294505.1 Triticum aestivum | reverse complement strand
GGCGGTTGAATCAAATTTGGGGGGAATTTTTGTGTGTGGGGGGAGGATTTTCGCACGGTGGACGGGGGGAGTTTGGTGCATGGTCGGTTTCTCCAAGTGCAGTCCCACGTGTCAGTGAAGAGGCAAGCTAAAGCGCGTTCAATTTGCGTGAGCCGTGTGCAGGACCGAACGTGTGTGGGGTGCAATGCGACCGCGACAGGAGTGCTGTGATGTACCACCTTTTTTTCCTTTTAAACTAGGTGCTTAGCCCCCTCAAAAAAAAGTTGCTTCACACGATCCATCGATACTACTACTAGTAATCCGGTAATACCGACTAAAACGGCGCGGCCGGGTCTTTTCCCGCGCGATATGCTGGGTGGTTGGCTTAGTTGGGTTTTTTAGATTTGTCTCGGTTCAATACAAAGCAGAGTTGGTGATGATGGTGTGCATGTCATCCTGCAATATTGGCCGTCCGATCTATATCTAACGGATAGGAAGGAAACTATGACGATTTACTCGCACTCCTCTCCACATTTGCAGATAAGGCTTTCCCTTGTTCATCCTTTTCTCCCACAAGATCTTGATCTTCCGTGCAATGCATGGGCATCTTGCTAGTACTCCTACAATATGTATATTACTGTGAAAGTTCATATACACTGGCCGAGATTAATGCAAACATGGCAGATTTTCATTACATTTCAAACTTTTATAGGATAGAAAAATAAAAGAAACCCGACCCTAAACCTATTCTACGGCGGCGACCAACATCCTCCATCTGTGATCTCTATGTACGGGGGCAGGGTTCAAGACCCGTGAAGTGAAGGTGCGGTCTCCGGCGAGGAAGAGTAGAACACGAGATACGGACCGGCCAGTTGGCACACCATGCCCTGCCGCCTCCCATGCCCTACTCATCCTCGGAGGAGTCCCCGACCTCGGTGGTGCCGGACGTTGGACGGCAGCAAGTAGGACGCGTGGCTGACGATGCTCCCATCGTCGGCCACCAGCGTGGCCACTGCTTGTGCGGTCGCGTCCGCATCCGGCTACGCCGCTATTGCATCGCGAGAGGCGACTTGAGCGAGGGCAGCGACCTCGAGCTTCATCCCCGAAGACAATCTCTCCCGCAAAGCGTTCGCACTTGCGGTCATGGCGGATGTGGTGCCAGGTAGGAGGACGATGCGCTATGGTGTGGAGGTTAGCTGGGCGTTGCCGCTTTAGGTAGGGCATTCCGGTGAGGCCAAGCGTTCGGGTGCGTCATTAAGTCGCTGGAGTTGGTTCCTCGGGCACCGAGCCTCTTAACGACGACATACGAACGGACGGCATGAATGCGGGCAGCTGGCGCCGACTGGGAACGCACCGCAGGACGGCGCGAGGGACGAGGGTTTGGTGTGCCAGGGTAGTCAGCTGCGGTCGTGGCAACATTGGAGATGCCCTTTGCTCAAATGCGATCCCCGCATGTCATTGAAAAAGTAAGACGACCCGGCATGGTCTCAGGTCCAGAGGATGCAGTTGGCCGCGCTACACCACTCCGCGGACGCGTCGCGGCGCCCTGTGCATCCTCGACGAGCCAGGTGTTGGGGTGTGTTTGGATTGTGGCCAAAGTGCACCTTACCAAAATTTTGGTCATGACCCAAAGATTGGTCTTTTTTTGGATGGTTGCCATTTCTTTGGCATGCCAATGAACTCTAGCCAACTCTAGTTCATTTTTCTTGCCAATGTCAGCCAAATCATGGGAAACCAATAACTCAACCAAAATTTTGGCTACCCAATGCTTTGATGGGGCAACCTTGGGCACAAACCAAACATACCGTTGGTCGTGCCACAGCACTAACGCCACCCTCAGCACACTGAAACCGACCGTGTCTATCGACGATATGAGCGTGTCGCTCACCATGGTCGCCGTGTCCAGAGGCGGTGCTGGAGCTGCGCCCTGTTGTTGGCCCCAATAACCCACATGAACGGTTGTCGGTGGCGAGGAGGTCATGGGCCAGCTCCTCCATTGGACTAGTCTGCGCTATGTTGTCCCGACGGGTGTGCCCCACATGTCGGTTTCTCTGTTTTCCCGGCCATATTCGAGCGTCAGTGCTCCGTGTTGCGCATTAGGCCTTTCACTATGTAGGCCAAGCGAGACAACTTATTGGTTATTTGAGCCGTTCAAGTGTAATCATGTGGCGTTTGCTTATTTCTCATTCCTCTCCAACCCTCTTCTCCATCGATCATGTCGCCCTCCAGTCGAGTCCATCCTCCCGCATGCCTCATTTGAACATTCCGCCGAGTATCATTCGCATGTACCCACCCTAGTCCTCTTTAGATCTCCGGACCCCGAGATGAAATCGGGAGGGAACGAGTGGGGGCACGTGATACCTAAGGCCGATTCAAAATTTTGAACCGGTGATCATAGCATCCGCAAATCATATATAAAGGGTATTCAATGTTCATTTCGTTTTTGAACGTACAATATACTCCCTCCTATCCTTTCTACTTTACATATAAGTTTTATGTGTAGTCAAAGTATCTCTACTATGATAAAAAAGGTATCAACATTCAAGAACGCCCAATCAATATTGTTATATTCGTACGTACTCCTAGATTTGTACTCGAGATGGTTTCCAATTTGACTATTGACAAGATTAATAGTACTCATTTCACATAGGTGAGTAAGTCATCTTAGGCTGTGCACCGTGACCAAGGAGGAGGGGAAAATGATAGACATTAATGTTTATTTGCTAATTAATAGTATTGCATGAAATGAACTAACCACTGCATGCCATGTTTGATAGTCTCATGTCATTAAAAGCATGCACACCCTCATCTCTTATTGGTTCATATGTCAAGAAACAAGAAACAAGGTAGAAGTTAATGCACCGCGCCTACGTGTTTTGGGTTTATTTGGTTTTCGTAAGATGACACACACCTAGACGGAGGGAGTACATGAGATGTATAATGTGAAAATTATATCATTGGAAACTCCTTTCACATACGAAATTGACCATATGCTTTGTGTAAGTTGCATGCCATATATTATTACTCTAACATTTGGTCAAAGTTAGCCTCGAAAAACACATTAGACCATGTATGCTTTGTGTAAGTTGCATGTCATATATTACTAGTATTACTCTATCATTTGTGTAAGTTGCATGTCATATATTATTACTCTAACATTTGGTCAAAGTAGTATAGTGGAAGTGGATCCTCTAACGTAGGTATCCCTGCCTTACCCTCCCTTTCGGTCACTTACTGGCGGACCCCATGCTTGCTAGGCCCCACATGTCAATTACTCAATGGGTTCGGCCACGTCAGGGGATCCTCATCCATAGTATACTCCCTGTTTTTATTTACTCCACATAAAACAGAGGGAGTGGTGGTAGAATAAATGACGCGAGCGGGGGAGGGGGAGGGACGTAGGTTTTCTCTCAACTGTGGTCCCACAAGCGAGCGAAAACGCAAGACGAAGCGCGTTCCATTCGGTGAGCGATGTACAGTCAAAACCGATTGACCGATCGTCACCGGAACCACTATTCACACCAGAACCTTCGCTGCTCGGCCTACGCCAGCCACTGCCCTAAAACCACACCAAATCTCCATCCCATTCCCCCACCTTTTGATCCCCTAGCCCGCATCAGGCGTCCCCTAGTTCGCCGGAAAGCCATGCTACGCCGCAAGATCACTTACTACAAGATGTTAACGCCGGAGCGCCGCGCAGAAATCGCGGCGGCGGTCGGCGCCACAGACCTCCGTTCCCAAGCTCGCTTTGCGGCGGGCCAATCCCCGAGTTCTCTGGAGCCAAGCTACGAGGAGGAGGAAGCCGATCCAATGTTCACTACGGAGGTCACCGCGCAGAAGCCCCCCAATAGGTATGAGACGATGGACGTCGACTTCGTGCCGGCGTCCGAGTTCCCCATGGTGCAGGTGAACCAGCGGTTCAACATGGCGATACTAAAGGAGGACCGGGAGGCAGAGGCTCAACTCGACACGGAGCGCGCGCATGCCGCTGCCATCGAGGCTCTCCTGCAGGCAGAACCCGATGTCGTGGATGTGAACCGGGCGGCAGAGGCTCAACTTGAGGCGGAGCGCGCGGATGCTGCTGCCATCGAGGCCCTCCTGCAGGCGGAACCGGATGTCCTGGACATGAACCGGGCGGCAGAGGCTCGACTCAATGCAGAGCGCGCGGGTGCAGCTCTCATCGACGCCCTCCCGCAGGCGGAACCGGAAGTCCTGGACTTGAACCGGGTGGCGGAGGCTCGACTGACGCGGAGCGCACGGATGCCGCTGCCATCGAGGCCCTCCTTAGGTGGAACCGGACGTCCTCGACTTGAACCGGGCTGTGCTCTTGTCCGTGCAGAGCGCCCGCACGCTCCGCTTGAACGAGTAGCTGGAGGCTGAGGACAACCACGGTGCGGAGACACACGTTGGCACCACCGGCTGGTTCGCGCCGGCAGCCAAAGATGACGAGGCCGTTTCTTTCTGCGAGAAGTGATAGTTTTTCTTTATGTTGTTGTTTTTATGGATCTTTTGCTGTGTAAAAACATACTATTTGTTATGCAAGTCGCCTGACTTGTGTCAGTCTACCATTTCAGGCGGTTGGATGAATATCCTACGTCTTCTAACCCTTCTTTCCTTCTTCATCACCTCTTCTTCTTCCCCAACAGACCACCGCACGGGCCGTACGGATAGTCCGGTTGGATAAACATACTCTATGAATGAAAATTATATGTCAGCAATAGGATGGCTGAGTTTGGTTTGTTCACATGCGACAGCATGTGTCAGTGAAGGTGTGTTCCCTTGGTTGGGTTTGCGGCGTGCTGGAGCGACTGTGTGAGGGTGCGGTGCGACCGCGGCGTGCAGGAGTGACCGTGTGAGGGTGTGGTGCGACCGTGACAGCCGTGAGCAAGTGTACCTCCTTCTCATTTTGAAAATTTTAGGCAAGCTTGGCAAAAATGTGTGGCGAAGTTTGGCAATGCAAGACCTAGACCCAAACAGGATAAGTACGTACGTACTGGGGGTACTAGTGTTAAAAAAGAAAGGCGGGGTTTTCCTTCGCGGGATTTAATCGATACAAATCCTTGTTTCATGTGTCAATTAATGTGTATTTTTTTTCTCGAAAGACCAAAGAGCTAACCATCTCACTCCTCATCGCTTGATTAATGTAGCGCCATTCAAAAGAACCTTCTCACTTCCGCATGCATGCAGTGATATTAATGTCCTTGGTTGCTAACCCCATCATTTTTGCCTCGATTAGTGTTAGTGGCCCTTTGCAAATTGTAATTTTTATATACTGGCCTTGTGTACAAAAAAATGGAGGTAGTAACTATATTTGAATTCCTTGCCCATTGCGGTGACGTCGACGATTTTTTTTGTGTGGTTTGGCGAAGTGCGTTCGACGGAGAACACCATTGAGGGAGACCACGGTAAGTCGTTCGCAAGTGCCACCTGCAAGCCGAGACAACTGCCTTATTTGCATCCAGGAAGTCCTTTACTAGTACTACTACTAGGAGTACTAGTGCGATGAGATGGTTTCTCTAAGAAGATGATGGAGAAGCGGAGTCAGCGAAGAGTGAAATGATAGTTGCTTCGTCCGTGCTTTGTGATTTGACGCCTCACTGCTTTGTGATTTGTGATAGAAGGGACAGGGGAGTAGACTCTATGCTCTATACTGTACTACATGCGTCCAAGCTTGGGAGAAAGAGGAGAGACGTTGCATTTTTCTATTCCTTCAATCAATCAATCGGGGAGCTTCGGTTCCATCTTTTTGGCTTTGGCAACACCGTCCACAATGGTTCCCACAATGCCAAAAGCTATTTTCACATTTGGCTACACATTGTGGATGCCCTTAATCGTACCACTTGGTTTTGCTCCTGTGTGCTATATATACAAATCTCAATTATAATGATCTAAAAAATTATAGAATCAAAGATTAGTAAAAAGGAGGTGATTTTGCCGTGTGGATGGCAGGGGAGGTTTCTTATTTTCGGAGGACATTGTCCTGGCGGTTTGCTAACATGTGGTCCCACGTGTCAGTGCTTTACCAAGCTAATCCTTGTCCCACATGAGGCAGAACAACGGCAGAAGCAACACGTGGTTAAGTTGAAGAAGATGAGGGAGAGGCGGATTCAGCAACGTGTGAAATGATGGTTGCTTCGTCCCTCCAACTTCTTTTTTTAGCATTATTACTCCGTCCCTCCAACTTAACTGCGGGAAAGGTGCAGCTTTGTGATTTGACGCCTCATTGCTCATTACTATGTCGGCGCCATGACTGGAGTGCTTCATCCCGGCTGCTCTGCACTGTATTTCGGTATGGTACGTGGACCCGGTAGCTTGATGTCCCACATGTCGGCGAAAGGGACTAGAAGATTTATGGAAGCGAGCGCTCCACTCTTACGACGAAGGAGTAGACGAGACGACGGCCCAGTGAACTGTCACTTGTACTGTATAGTACTATAGTTTTGCTGTTTCGCACGATCCATCGATACAAACCCGATTAAATAGGAATGGGCGGGATTTTTCTCGCGCGGTAGATGATAATGGCCATACATTTCAAAGGCAATTTTAATGTATGCAAACTGAATAATTATAAGTAACAATATGGTACTAGTAAAACTAAAAACACACATGATTTATTGTGTTAGAGTGCTGTATTGCATAGTTGTTAGATGTAACATGCGAGAACGTGTAGAGATGTAGTTTTGGAGGGCCTACAGAGAGAAAAGTGTAATACAGTCACCGAACTTCAGAATAAGCTGATTACGGTCACTATATACGTTTTGCGGTGATTATCCGGTCACTTGCTCACAGTTCAGCATCGGATTGCACTCTGTTGACCGGCCAAATAGTCTTCGTGGCGCCATGTTGACTAGTTAAATTGACCATGTTCCTTGTGGGTCCCACCTGTCAGTTCGCATAGGGAAAAGGTCAGATAAACACAAATTTACGCAGGCGCGACAAGGCTCCAACCCGTGCGCGGGAATCACCTAGTTGTGTACGTGTCTGTCAGGGCCTGATGTGTGCGCATGCATGTGTAGGTTGAGCACTTGAGCGTGAGAGCGTGTGTTTGTCGTGTGGTGTATTGGTGTGTGCATGCATGCGTGCGTGTGTGCGTGTGAGTGTTGCATGAGTGCGTGGCTGCGTGTGTACGTGTGAGTGTTGCGTGCATGCGTGGTTGCATGTGTTTGTTTGAGTGTTGCGTGGATGGATTGTGTGTGCATGCGTGCGTGTGTGTATAATCACCACACCAGCTCCTGTTTGGTAAAACAGACGGCTCAGCATACCAATACAAGGCCACCTTGTCCACTATGCCCGCGGTCATGACTTCGAACCATCGTCAAAATATATTTTTGTCGTTTGTTTTCATTCTTACTAGCAAGATGCCCGTGCGTTGCACGTAACATCAAGATGCATTTGTATGACTTGTTTATCTTGTGAGAGAAACGGATGAACGAGGGAAGGCCTTATTTGCAAATGTGGAGAGGTGTGTGGGTACCTTTTTGCAAAATTGCCATAGTTTCTTTCCTATCCGTCAGATATAAATCGGACGCCCTATATTGCAGGATGGCAGGCACACCATCATCACCAACTCTGTTTCTTATAAGAGTGTATTTTATGTATTTTATAATAGTGTAGATGTAGAGTAGATACAAGTCGACAGGTGGGCATGATGTTAGTGAGATAATGTGATGCAACACTAGAGGTGCCACATGGAGCGTTTAACTGGTCAACTAGTCATGTCATGAGCAAATACAAAGTTGTACGGTGAGCCCGTGACTGTATAATAACCACTAAACGTAAATAGTGACCGTAATGAGTGGATTATGAAGTTCAATGTATGTATCATGCTTTCGCTTCAAATACAATGACCGTCATTGCATATATCACGAGAGAAAGATGAAACACGCGTGAATTTTCTGGGGGCTTACTTTTAGAGGACCTGGAGATAGTTTTGTGTGCATACGTGAAAGGGGCGTATAGGGGGGGTATGCGATGGAGAGAGAGATGCTCTTTGTTTCTCTTTATTATGACTAACTTTGTATATAGTATAAAAATATACAAATTCATTGTGCGGAATAAATATCTTTGTGGGCACAATGCAATGCAAATTAGCGTTTGTACTCTTCCATATAACTTTGTAATGTTGTATATATGTAGAAACTCTAAAATAATTTTTTGGCCACACTTTATTCAAAAGGAATGTTGTATGCGAAATATACGTGAAGAGAGGGCTTTTTAGATCAATGGGGTACGTGATGTAACATGTGTGAATGTGTAGTTGATGCATTTGGCGGGGCCTAGAGAGGTATGTGTGTGTATTACGTATTCGAGAGAGGCATGGATAGAGGGGCCGACAGGGGGGGGGGGCGTGGGAGGGATAGCACGAGAAATGAGAGTGGTCTAGAGAGAGAGACGAATATGACGTCACGACAAGAGATTCCATTCCCTTGAGTGTGTATATGCAAGGGGGAGGGAATAGAGGCACCAGGAGAATTTTTCTGTGTGTGTGGTGTTTGTGTTGGTATCTGTGGGTGTGAGAAGATAATGAGATGTGGGGGCAGAGGGTGTGTCACCGCGTGAGGTCCGGTGGGTCGAGGTGAGGCCCTTCATTCGGTTCCGTCCTGCACGACATTGGTCGGCCGTACAAGACAAAGATAGCAGAATTGTGATGGACTCTGTGTCCACTGACAAAGCCGGCTAGGATTTGTAACCCTAGGTTCTCAGACTAAGGTAACCCCTTTATCTCTGATATTACTATTCATCCAACCTAACTTTAAGGGGCATCCTACAGAACGCTCTGCTAGAATCATACTCGTCGATTAGGAAGAGAGGTGTGAGATAATGCATGAGAGACAGGCGTAAAGATAATGTGCGTACATGAGACACGTAGGCAGGTCCATGTATATAGAAAGGGTCGATGAGGATTGTGCATGTGTATGTTTGGGACAGGAAGAGTGCTTGTGATAAAGGTTAGTGAAAACAGTTGTAAATGGTTACAAGAGGGAGGGAGGGTTATATCTAGAGCATGTGTGCAAGAAAGACACCTCAGGAGAGAGTGTGTGAGCATGTGTGAGAGACCACCGATGGAGAGTGAAACTACACGTAAAAGACTTCTCTACACATTGATTAAAGATATAAATTGTATCCAAATATTAGGATGGGATCATGATATTTGCAATTCGCGTACGGTCATTGATCCATCAGACATCTAGATTCTATGGAATTTGAGCATGTCTATGTTATTATTCGACACAATTGATTCACATAGTTAGTATTTTGAACTCCATACAATGCATCGCTTTAGCAATCAAATATAAACGTGAGTATAGTTCATGTTTTGTGTGTAAAGAACACTATACATACGAAAGTTACACAACGGACATTTATAGATAGCTACCTATGAACTAGCATACATTTGAATTCAACCTAAGGTGGTTTAAAAAATCGAATTCAACATGAAGTCCATTCAATTATTTGAATTTGATATCATGGCATTTGTAAACCATACCTAAACTATGGGGGGGTACCAATCTTTGCTCTGATTTTGTACATAATAGCATATGTAGTCGTGTACAAAATAGATTCAAATTTAGCTCCTCCATTCCAAAATAATCGTAGTTATAGGATTTTCATGTGTCAAAATTTCAAAAGGAAGCGGATAATTTAATGAGGCTTTCAAACATACAAGGTCAAATATAACATTGTCTATTTAGGTCAATCCTCATAGTTCAAGAGTACTCTAAACGTGAATGTTTGTGTTTCAAAATTTCGAACGAAGCGCCAAAAGAGCCTCTACTCGCCCGAAACCGCGTGAGACCAATGTTTGGTAGTACAAGGAAATTACTTTTCTAATAACTCCGACCTGTGAAACCTACCGGCCCAACGTCCAAAGGTCTAAACCGGGGTAGCTTTGTAGCTTCATCTAGACGCCACGCAACCGCCTAAGAAAAACATTCATACACAATGGCCGCCAAACCACACATGCGCGCGGCCGAAATCGCCCCCGCCCACTATTTGGGACACCTGGGATTACCATCCTACCCCCGACCCGCAGTAGGTCCGAAATTTAAGAGGGGGGCAAAGTTTGTACTTTCCCCAAATTTCAAACAAGTGCGTCCCATCTTCTGTTAAAAAAAAGCCAAAAACAAGCGTGTCTCGGACCGAAACATGGTTCCCCCCACCCGTCCGATTCCCCATTCGTACTCCGTGGGCACCAAAACTACCTCTCCACCAGCCGCGAGACCTCGGCGTCCTCCGTCCGCCACCCCATCCCACCCATCAACCGCCGCCCTCCTCCATCACGCTGGAGCCGATACCCCGACGTCGTCGTCCACCGCAACCTCAACCGCAACACCCTCCACGGCTAGTAGTTGAAGCCGAGGCCGAGCCGTCCGTACCTGAGCCAGTTCAACCACGTCGTCCTGTGCCTCACCGCTGCCACTCCAACTTCACCACCCTCCACCGCACTGGAGATGTTCCTGCTACGCCGTCCTTCGCCGCCTCAGATCTGCTTCCCCTCCGCCGATATACGGCCACGGCAACACAGTCAACAATTTTTCCACGGGTACATCCAAGCCTGCACCCTCTAGAACACCGGTTTCCCCGGTAAAAACAAGAAGATCGGCGTGACATGTGGAGGTGACCTCACCGGCAACCGAAGAAGGTACTCCTCTTCCCTTATTCGTGCAAATCTTACGTCTCTGCTTGCACGGTATTCATCCCACAGAAGACACTAGTTGACCGCTTCTTCTTGATACTAGATGTTCCTAGAAACTCGCGATGCACAAGGTTTCTCCTCATATACTATTTCACCTTAGCTAGAGGTCCGTCGCCCCCCTGAATTTCAATTTCTGGCCAGTTGATTCCCAATTAACGGAAGCACTCCCCAGCATAATAGGCGCTAGTACGACTATTACACCGGGGAAGCAGTGCCTTGGTGTTTATCTTAGGGGCGTGTGCGGCCTAGAGCTACTGGCGCCCGATCTGGAGGTCGGACAGGATTAAAGGGATGGCTTGGGGGTGCTGCCAAGCCCGGCGGTGGTGTGAGGTCGATGGGAGGGCGGGGCGGCGGAGGCATGGGTCTGGGCCGGTGGTCGCTAGCAGTTCGAGAAAGATCGTCAACGGTGACTGGCGGGAGGTAGACGAAGGCCATCTGCCCGTTCCTTATAGATCGAACGGTTCATTAAAAAAATCGACTGACCTATTTATTTTCAGTCGACTGTTATCTTAGATATGACCACATGTGGTGGTGTGCTGGAGGAGTACCTGCATTTCCTGTGCTCATATATTACAAAATCATACGGAGTAGAATCTAATTTTGTTTGCCATGCAATGTTGTAGAGCTATCATATGTCTCCTGTCATTTATTTTTCAGCCACCTGCTATCTGCTACTTTTACAGTGCACTAGTTCTGCACACACTTCATCGATACTCTCACTATTGTGTTTTTATGCAAGGGTATTTCAGAGTCTGCCGAAAGCGAAGCAAAAAAGAAAAAAGACGAGTCGTGCTAGCTTTCTACGCGGCTAGGCGCGGCACGTTACAGCGCTTTAAAGGGTGCAGTGTCAGCAGATGGAGACGGTAAACATTGCTCTGGAGTTGATGACCTCGCTCGCAATGAACCACCATCCCAGGTGCTTGCTTTAACTTCGCGGTGTCATATGTGGTTGCATGTTCCATATGGTGTCTAGCTTGTATTCGAAAGGCCGAAGTTGGTCTTTATTAAGTTAAGGAAAGATATTTTTTACATGAACCACCATCCCGTGAGCACCAGAAGACAAATAGCTAGTCAGGGCACTGGCCGAGGCAGTGACAAGCCCAGCAAAGACAGGCATCACCTGGAAGCCAACTAAAAAGCCGCGATGGTGGCGAAGCAGCCCGCCTCCCACCAGGCTCTCAGGTCCTAGATGATCATGTTCACCACTCCAGCCGGATGTCTATCTTGTATCGCTTCCAATTTGGTTAAATTGCATCTGCTTAGCTTACACATTTATACCTTTGAATATGACATGCCTTTCTGTTTTTGGTACATACTAGTACATCTGTGTATTAACCATGTTCTTACGTCAAACTAATGTTCTTGTGTATCCCTCATCAATCACTTATGACAAGGCAGGCAGGCAAGGGGACTACTCCTCATTTAAAGAATGCAGCGTCAGCCTCCCGACATGATTCTCAAGAAACAGAAATGCTAGATGAAGATAGTGAACGTAGCTCTGTAGTTGATTATAGCATTTCCCCTACACTAGCATTGTAGGTGCTTGCTCTAACTTGGTAGCGTGATATGTGGTTGCATGTTGCATATGGTGTCTAGATTGTAATTCTTCCAATCTGGTTAAACTGCATGTGCTAGTCTGCTTAGCTTATACTCCTGTAAATGTGACATTATACCTGTTAATGTGACATGCCTTCATGTATTTAGTACATAGTACATCTGTCTATTAAGCATGTCCTTACATAAAACTATTGTTTTTTTTGTATCCCGCATCAATCAATATGACGAGACACCTTTAGTATATGCAGTACGATATTAGTTGCATCTTTCATATGATTTATAGCATGCGCTGCTTCTAATTTGTTGAAATTCCATTTATGATGGGACGCTTTTAACTTGGCAGAGTCATATTGGTTGCATCTTTCATGTGGTTTCTAGCTTGCATTGCTTCTTATTTGCTGGAATAGTTTCTGCTTAGTTTACACAAACAGTTGTGAACATGCCATGCCGTTTTGTTTTTCGTACATATTCCATCATGGTATCATGTGTTTGCCTTACATCAAAGTAGTGATTGTCAGTATCATGCATGAATGAGTTCTGAAGAGAGAATTTTATTGCTTTTTCTTGTCGGTTTTACTTGACAATTCAAAATCGATAAAGCAGAAGGAAGTTAGCAAGGCAACGGATAAAGGTGCTCCTTCCAAACGGAGGGCCTCTATAGTTTCTACTCCTCCACATCCCCAAGATGATTTCCAAGACAACACATGCATAGACACTCAACAAAGTTGTGTTTATGATGAGCACGTCTCACCTAGTGCAGCATCACTGGTGCTCCCTCTAACTTGGCACTGTTATATGTGGTTGCATGTTATGTGTGATGTCTAGCTTGTATTGCTTCTAATTTTGTTGAATTCCATCTTATTACTTTACACATTATACTTGAATAAGACACGTGTTCCTGTTTCTAAAACATACAATATATGTCTATCACACCATGTTCTTACATCAAATTACTACTGTTGTGTAACCTGCAACAATCACTTATCATAAGACATGTTTGACTTCGGAGTGTGATATAGGTTACATCTCACATTCTTTTCTAGCTTGTACTACTAATTTGTTGAAATGGCACTTATGACGAGACAATTTTAACTTGGTAGAGTGATATTCGTTGCATCTTTCATACGGTGTCTAGCCTTCATTGCTTCTAATTTGTTGAAATGCCTTCTCCTTAGTTTACACATCATAAGCTATGAATATGCAATGACGTGAATATGCAATGGCACTAATGACGAGAGACCTCTAACATGGTAGTGTGATGTTGTTTGCATCTTGCATATGATTTATTTCTTGTACTGCTTCACATTTGTTTAAACGCCATATATGTTGAGACACTGTTAACTTGGCAGAGCGATATTTGTAGCATCTTTCATATGGTGTCTACCTTCCATTGCATTGCTTCTAATTTGGTGAAATGTCTTCTTCTTAGTTTACACATCATAGTTCTGGTTATCTCTTCCGTCCTGTTTTTCATACATATTACATCCTCCTATCATGTGGTTGTCTAACATCAAAGTTCAGTTCGTCTGCATCACGCATCAATTTGTTCTGAAGAACTAAATTGTTATTCGTTTTTCTTGTCGGCTTGACTTAACATGGCACAGAGAAAGAGGAAGAAACACAGAATGGCAGGGAATGAGAAGCGGATGAATCCTCCAGATTCTGCTGGTACTGATGGTGCAATAGAAGGTGAAAGTCCAGCGGAAAATTCTACAAACACGCCATCCCATGCTACACGAGCTGCAAAAAAGCCAAACAGAAACAAATAGCTGCCACCAAACAAGCAGAGACAGCCCTAGTTCTTGCAACACCTACCACAATACTACCAGCTGCATGACATACTCGCGTGTCAACTGAGCTAGCAGCACGTTCCCAAGCTCCCTTGCCACCTGACACTACTTGTCAGGACCCCGACTCGATGTCACATCGATCTAGCCGGTAACACCTCATATCACTTTGCGGCCTCACGCACGGTATCCCCACGGGTGTCGCCTTACCTTTGCCCGGGACCGTTTGCGCCTTTTGGCTCACGTATATGATAGTGTCACTAGCATCCATATGATAAGGAGCCCGGGCTGACATGACTAGTCGTAAACCCAAAGTGGCACAGACTTACAGGGACAGGCATCCATGACCCAGCTTCGAACGTGTCGGTCATCAGCAAGTGGGTCCGGGCTGTAGCACTGGGCTAGCAGGACTCCGGTAAACCGGGCTGTAGCGGGCTAACAGGACTCCGGTACTCAAAGCGTGACATTTTCCCGAAGGGACAGACACAGGAACGAAGAAGGACACATGCCGGCCAGCCTAAGTGTTCCAGAGCAGTAGCAAGCTACCATGGCTCAGCGGTAACACTAGGAGACATTTCCCGGTAAGAGAGGCTACTAAAGATAAACAACTAGATAGTCAGATCCCACACATACCAAGCATTTCAATCATACACACAATATGCTCGATATGTGCAAATACAACGAAGCATCACAACATGACTCTATGACACAAGTACTTTATTTAAGGCTCAGGGAGCCATACATAACATACACAAAGGTACGGGTATCACGACCCAACATTCAAGTCATATAGTCATACAAACCAGCAGCGGAAGTAACTTGTCTGAGTACAGACAACTAGTAAAATAAAAGAGGCTTGGAAAGCCTAGCTATACTACATGGTCCTTCACAAGCTCAGGGTCACCACCTGGGCCTTTAGCCTACTCGTTGATGTCAATGTCTACATAGAACCCATCAGAAGGGGTTGGAGCGTCTTCTGTAAAAATGTAAATTATAGCAACATGAGTACAAAGGTACTCAGCAAGACTTACATCAGATCCTACATACATGCATATTATCAAGAAGGGTTGGTGGAGTTATTGCAGCAAGCCAGCTTTGACGCTTGGCTAGACTATCCTACGATACTTCAACTTGAAATGGTTTTGCGCACACGAGTCCACTACTCACCAACTCAATACACTACCGAGGATCCGCCTCCGTCTTCCTACGGAAGAGCCATCCTCGGCACTCACACTTATCTTGAGGCTTTTAGTAGTTTCCATTTACTTGTCTATGAACTGTATAGGCAACCAAGTAGTCCTTTACCGCGAACGCGGCTATTCGAATAGATTATGATAACCCTGCAGGGGTGTACTTCTTCATACATGTTTCCACCACTTAGCGTCTGCACACGACATGTGCTCGGCAGACTTCAAGCGAAAGCCGACGTGGGTGTAGACCACGACCTACCTAAACACTTAAGCCTCTAGTCCAGGTTTATCGCCTATCCAGGTTCCATCCGCAGGGAGTCCGGCCGAGGTTTCCCATACGGCCCCGAACGATGTGAACAGGGTTCCCGAGATACCTAACGGGTATTCGGTACACCCGGCCACGTACCTACCGCATCACAGCCCACCCCTACGGTCAGCGCTGTCCACGGCCTCCAGTAGACTACAAACACCAGAAACTACTTGCAACTCCTGGACAGAGAGCTAGGGTGAATAAGAAGTCGAGCGGGGTCATATTTCAGGGCCCAATGCATGGTAGTAGCTGTATCTTAAATCACACATACAGATCTTAGTGCTTAAGGTCGGCTTCAATGAAACAACCCACCATGTACTCCTACATGGCCTCTCATCGATACCTTTACCAAATCGTGTTCACCACACCACTCTCATTACCGACATAATCATTTCACTCTAGCCCATCACCCAGATGAACCAGACCTGACACGACTCTAAGCATAGCAGGCATAGCAAGGTAGGAACAACACATACATATGGCTCAATCAACTCCTACACATGCTAGTGGGTTTCATCTAGTTACTGTGGCAATGAAAGGTCATGCAGAGGAAATGGGTTCAACTACCGTAGCACACAGCAGTTTGAATCGCGTTGTCTTAATGCAGTAAAAGAGAGCAGGAGCGAGAACATGGGATTGTATCGATATGATCAAATGGTTGGTTGCTTGCCTGATGGTTCGATGCACTGATATGGTTCTTCGTTAGGGTAATCACGGTATTCTTCGGGGGCAGAACCTGTCGCAAAGGACATCGATACACAAGCATCACCAAACAATGTGCAACAATATGATGCATGCATGAAACATGGCAATATGAGTGTGTTGGGCTAATGCAACTAAAACCAGAAGGGTTTCAACAAATTTGAATCAAAGATTCAAATTTCAAACTCAAACATGGCCTCTTTAAGTGCTTTTCCTTATTCTGCTTAAAACATCAATTTAACTTGTTTGATCATGCATGAAAATAGTACAGATGGATAGATTGGATTTTTCTGATCATTTTTCATATATAATTTGTCCAATTTGGAGTTACAGAATAAAAGTTATGAATTTTTGAAGTTTAAATAATATTCTGGAATTTCCTGATTTAATTTAAATCCAGAAAATCAATTACTGCGTCAGCCTGACGTCAGTGTGACGTCAGCAGGTCAACGGAACAGGTCTGGGTCAAACCTGACAGTGGGTCCCGCATGTCAGGGTGATTAATTTAATTAAAATTTAATTAAAACTAATCCTGTTTAATTAACAGGGCTGGGCCCCACCTGTCATTGACTCAGGGGAGTCAACCAGGGCCCACCCGTGGTCAAAGTCAAAGTCGGCTGCCGGCGTTTAGCCGCCGGCGAGCCCGACGCGGCGGCGGGAGTGGTTTTGGCCATTTCGGCCACCAAATGGACCGCGGAGACCACCGGAGTGGAGCTGAGGACAACCCGCAGCTCTTGGCGGAGTCCGTTGGGGTCGGGGTGGCTGGAGTTGGCGCCGGCGACGACTTTGGCGGCCACCGGGGTTCGGTCGAGGATGAACTTGGCGCTAGAGGGGTCGGTGAGGCTCGTGGAGTGGCTAGCTAGGTGCTGTGGGACTCGGTGAGCAAGATGGACACCATCTTGTGGCCGGAGTGTGGCCGGAAGCACGTCGGCGACGAGGTCCGCGACGGCGCGTGCGGGTGAGCTTGGTGCGCTCGCTGTGGTGCTCGAGAGAGAGAAAGAGAGGAAGGGGAAGTTAGCCCAGCTCACTGTGGTCTTGACGGAGAGGACGGCGTGGTCGGGGACGAGCTGCTGCGGTGGCAACGGCGAAGGGGATCTCCGGCGATGGCGGTTCGGGCGAGGTTGGTGCGGCGGCTTCGAGGCACGCGAGCGCTCGGGGCTCGGCTAGCTCGAAGGAGTAGAGGGCGGCGGAGCTTCTGGACAGGGTGGCGCGGCGTGGAGACGACGGGGAGCACGGCTACGACAGTGGTGCAGCGACGGTGGCGTCGGCCATGGCGTGGGAGCGCGAGGGAGAGGAGCTGGGGGCGAATGGAGGTGTCCAGGAGGGTCGGGGCGCGACGTGGAGCTCGTCCAGGCCATCAGGGCGGCGAGAGGGGGAGGCCGGGCGGCGTGCAGCTGCGTGGCGAGCTGCGGTGCCGCCGCCGAGCACCTTGGCTGCCTGCCTGGCAAGCCAAGCAGCTCGCTGGAGCGGTGGCCGGGCTGGGCCGGCCAGGTGGGCTGGCTGGTGGGCCTGCGGTGGCGCCAGGTAAGTTTTCCCCTTTTTTTCTGTTTCTGTTTTTATTTAATATATTTGCAACTTTGTTGAATTAAATAAAATACCTAGGCAACTTCAAAAATCACCAAACTATTCCTGGCCCATAGTTGGATTATTTCCAACATGAAACATTTTAGTTTGGAGATATTTGAGCATTTAAATATTTTATATTATTTTAAATGCCCAAATTCAAATATTTATGATTTAATTCAAAAACCCTAGGATGGCCTAGGAAAATGTGCACCATTTTTGGCAGAGGTTCTGAACCAAGACAAAAATGATGGGCATTTTAGAAGGGCATTTCAGGTTCATTGAAAAATTATTTTAGTAACCCTAGTTGGTTTCAGAGGGGACTGGGGGTTCTGTCATCCCCATTTCAAGTTTCTGATGAAAGAGTAAACATGATGCAACACTCTAATGCATGACTAGCTAGGGTGTGACAACTCACCCCCACTCAAAAGAATCTCGTCCCGAGATTTGGGTTCCTCCGGGAAGAAGGCGGGATACTCGAGTCGAAGACGATCCTCCCTTTCCCAAGTTGCTTCATCCTCAGAATGGTGCGACCATTGAACCTTGAGAAACTTGATATTATGACGTCGGGTGGTACGTTCGGCCTGATCGAGGATACGAACGGGGTACTCTCGATATGTAAGATTATCTTGGAGATCAAGCGTTTCGTGGTCCACTCCACGGATAGGATCCGAGAAGCAACGCCTGAGTTGAGAAACGTGGAAGACATCATGGACTCTGGAGAGGTGCGGAGGTAGTTCCAACTGGTAGGCAACTTCTCCTCGTTTGGCGAGAATGCGAAAAGGTCCAATGTAACGAGGAGCCAATTTGCCTTTGATACCGAAACGATGGGTTCCCTTCAGAGGGGTGACCCGAAGATAAGCCTTCTCGTCAACCTCGAAAGTCATAGCCTTATGTTTTCGGTCATATTGACTCTTTTGACGAGATTGGGCTGTTTTCAACTTTTCACGAACGATACGAACTTGTTCTTCTGCTTCCTGAATCATATCCAGGCCAAAGAATTGTCTTTCCCCGGTCTCTGACCAGTTAAGGGGTGTTCGACACCGTCGTCCATAGAGAACTTCAAAAGGGGCTTTACCCAAGCTAGATTGATAGCTGTTGTTGTAAGCGAATTCAGCAAATGGAAGGCACTTCTCCCAGTCCATCCCGAATGAGATAACAGAGGCTCGAAGCATGTCTTCTAGAATCTGGTTGACGCGTTCCACTTGACCACTCGACTGAGGGTGGAAGGCGGTGCTAAAGGAGAGACGGGTTCCCATAGCATTTTGGAAACTTTCCCAAAATCGAGAGGTGAAAAGACTTCCTCGATCCGAGTTGATTTCCAAAGGAACACCATGGAGGGACACTATTCGGGAGATGTATAAGTCTGCCAGCTGGCTAGCGGTTATACTCTCATGAACAGGTAAGAAATGGGCTACTTTGGAAAGACGATCGACCACGACGAAAATAGCATTATTCCCTCTCTTGGTCCTGGGAAAACCGGTAATGAAATCCATACCAATTTTATCCCATTTCCATTCAGGAATAGCTAAGGGTTGAAGGGTGCCAGCAGGCCGTTGATGCTCTGCTTTTACACGACGACAGACATCGCAATTAGCGATATACTGAGCAATTTCTCTCTTCATCCTAGTCCACCAGAACCTCTGGCGTAGGTCCTGATACATCTTAGAACTACCGGGATGAATGGTGAGAGGAGATTCATGAGCCTCCTTAAGGATCAACTGCCGTAGATGCTGGTTCTTGGGAACCACTAGACGGTTCTCAAAGTACACAACACCATGATCATTTGTGGAGAAACAACTAGCACCTCCGCTAGCAATGTTCTCTTTGATTTTAGATATTCCCTTATCTCGCTTTTGGGCAGCGATGATTTGATCCGTAAGAGTAGGTTTTGCTACCAAGGTGGAAAGAAAACCTTGAGGAACAATGTGAAGGTTAAGCTTCCGAAATTCCTCATGGAGAAGCGGTTGACTTTGTTGTAACATCAGGTTGTTACAATAAGATTTACGACTTAGCGCATCAGCCATGACGTTGGCTTTCCCTGGGGTGTAGGTTATTCCTAAGTCGAAGTCTATGATCAACTCAACCCAACGTCTTTGCCTGAGATTCAGATCCGGTTGGGTGAAAATGTACTTCAGACTTTGGTGATCAGTGAATATTTCGCAACGGTTACCGAGGAGGTAATGTCGCCAGGTCTTAAGTGCATAGACTACGGCTGCAAGCTCTAAATCATGAGTAGGATAATTCTCCTCATGTGGGTGCAATTGCCGTGAAGCGTAGGCAATTACGTGTCGATCTTGCATGAGAATGCAACCTAGTCCTTGTCGCGAGGCGTCGCAGTAGATAACAAAGTCCTTGGAGAAGTCTGGCGGTACCAGTACGGGAGCAGAGGTCAGGCGTCTTTTCAGTTCCTGAAAGCTGTGCTCACATTGTGGAGTCCATTCGAACTTCTTATCTTTCTTGAGGAGTTCGGTTAGAGGTTTGGCAACTTTGGAGAAGTTCTCGACAAAGCGACGACAATAGCTCGCTAAGCCCAGAAAACTCCGAACTTGCTTGACCGATTCAGGTGGAGTCCAATTAAGGACGGCTTGAACTCGCTCAGGGTTAACAGCAATACCTTTACCAGATATTACATGACCCAGATAGGTCACTTCTGACAACCAAAATTCACATTTAGAGAATTTGGCATAAAGGCGATGCTCTCGAAGTTTCTTCAACACTAGCCTTAGATGTTCGGCATGTTCTTCCTCGTTCTTGGAGTAGATGAGTATATCATCGAGGTAAACCACGACGAATTTATCCAAATACTCCATGAAGATTGAGTTCATTAACCGAGAAAAGGTGGCTGGAGCGTTGGTTAAACCGAAGGACATGACGGTGTACTCGTATTGGCCATAACGAGTAACAAAGGCCGTTTTAGGAATGTCCCCGTTTCTGATTTTGATTTGATGGTAGCCCAACCTCAAATCCATCTTGGAGAAGACTGAGGATCCAGCGAGCTGATCGTACAGGTCGTTGATCCTGGGAAGCGGATATTTGTTCTTGATTGTGACCAAATTGACAGGTCGGTAATCTACAACCATCCGGTCCGTACCATCCTTCTTCTTGACGAATAGGACGGGGCAAGCCCACAGGGATGAGCTAGGTCGGATGAAACCCTTTTTCAAGGACTCATCGAGTTGTTTCTTAAGCTCGGCTAACTCTAGTGGTGCCATCTTATAGGGTCTTCTAGCAATCGGAACGGTTCCTGGGATGAGGTCTATTACGAACTCAACATCCCTGTCAGGTGGAACACCTGGCAATTCTTCTGGGAAGACATCCGGGAAGTCACAGACTACCGGCACGTCCTCAAGGTCTGGCAAAGGGCTGGCGTTAAGAGAATATAATTGTCGCTTGGCTATTCGGGTCAAGACACTGACTATCTTCCCCGAAGGATGGGTGAGTTGAACAGTCCTAGAGAAGCAATCAATTTTGGCTTGATGAGCCGACATCCAGTCCATACCCAGAATGATATTAATATCTGAAGATTTAAGGGCTATCAAAGACGCGAGGAAAACAAGTCTGTCGACTTGGATTTCATTTCCATAACTTACCCTAGAGGTCTGCCATCTAGAACCAGGAGTAGAAATTTCCATAGTGGATGGCATGTCACAGAATGCAACGTTATGCAAACGAGCATAATTTTCGGATATAAAAGAATGAGAGGCTCCTGTATCGAAAAGAACAGATGCCGGGTGGCAGTTAACAAGAAGCGTACCGAGAACGACGTTGGGATCCTCTTGAGCTTCTTCGGCCGAGATACAGTTGACATGGCCACGTGAGGCGGTGGCCGGCTTGGCGTGGAATACTTTTCCTGTCGGCTTGCCACGGCCAACAGCTTTAGCAGACTGGTTGGGGTTGGTCTGGGGACACTCACGCATATAGTGGCCAGATTCCCCACACTTGAAACAAGTCACGGAACTGGTACGTGGAGGAGCATTGTTGGTTGGACCCCCATAAGGCTTGGCCGGTGCAGACTGTTGAACAGGGCGAGGCGCCTGGAAAGATGGCCTCGGTGTGAATCTGGGTGGCAGGGCGGTGTTGGGTACCCACACACGGCGCTTCTGAGGACCAGCACCGGATGAGGAACCCATGTCACGGCCATGCTTGTGTGTTGCGTCATAGTCAGTCTGACCAGTTTCAGCACTGATGGCTTTGTTGACAAGTTTCTGAAAAGATGTGCACTCATGCAGACGGAGGTCATGGCGAAGCTCAGGACTAAGGCCCTTACGGAACCTTGCTTGCTTCTTGGCATCAGTAGACACTTCCTCAGTTGCATATCGTGTGAGATTACCAAACTCCCTGCTGTAAGCATCCACAGAAAGTCGGCCTTGGGTGAAACTGCAAAATTCCTCACGTTTACGGTCCATGAGACCCTCCGGAATGTGATGTTCACGGAAAGCCTCACTGAATTCATCCCAAGTAGTGACATGGCCCGCTGGGCGCATAGCTCCATAATTCTCCCACCATAGACTGGCGGGGCCTTCAAGATGATATGCAGCAAAGGTGACCTTGTCAGCCTCCGCTACCAGCGCGGAACGCAGTTTGTGAGCAATACTGTGAAGCCAGTCATCAGCGTCGAGAGGCTCGACGGAGTGGTGGAACGTGGGTGGATGTAATTTGATAAAATCACTGAGTGACACCACGTTAGTCCTCTGATGGTGTGCTGTGTTCTGTTCAATACGCTCCAACAAACGGTTGGTCTCCCGCTTGTTTCTTTCGGCTTCCATCATAACCTCGGCTAGGGAAGGAGGATGAGGCAGATTTGCATTCCTGCCTTCACTGCCTTCGGCCTGCTCTTGAGGAGCAGGGTTAGTGCGCGTGTTGACCATCCTAGGTAAACAAGACAATGATTTAGTCAGGATGATAAAATCCGACATAGGATATAAAATGTAAGGAATAACTCGAAATGCAAGATGATCATCCGTATGACATGGTAAATACAGAAACTGCTTCTTTATTCCATCGTCATACACACCATACAGGGTTTAGTACAAGACCAAACAAAGTACTATTACGGTGAAAAGAGGATTGCATCTCATCGTAGGCATTCCAAGCTCCTATACATTATTTTTTCTACACCTCCGGAAAGAGTACAAACTAGGTCATATCCCACGAGTCACGCGGGACGATAGACGACACAGCTAGTGCGAACTAGTGATACTACCACTAACTCAGACCGATCCGTAGTAGTCCTCGTAGAAGTCACCTCCATAGCCTGGAAGCTCAACATGATCATCCGGAAACAGACGATCTCGCGGAGCTTGTGGACCATAGGGGCTAGGATGAGGCCTTGGACCAACAGACGGTGGCCTGCGGGGACCGCGAGGTGGGGTGATGCCTCCTACATCACGCCAACCCATCACGTCTGGCAGAGCAGATCTCACAGGATAGAGATCGCGCATATCCGAATATCCAGCTTGCACCGCCGGTGCGAACCGAGTCAAAGTGGCCCAGTGGTCAGCACGGGTATTGAAGAGCTCTAACCTCAAGGCCCGATTTTCACGGTCCTTATCCTCGAGCATCTCAGCAGTGGTGCGAGTCCGTGAATCCTCCTGAGTGGGGTCAGCATAGATAGCCTGGAGATACCCTTGTGCTCCCGGAAGTGATCCTGGCATATACCGGAAATCAGGGTCCCGAAATAGTCCAGATCTGACTCGCATGATGGTCATCATAGAGTAGGCGGCGTCCTGCACAGCCATCTCAATGGTAACCCCGAGTCCATAGGAGCAGTGAAGGGGCTCGGTGGATCCAGGATAAGATGGAAATATCCTGATAGTGCAGAGATACTGGCTTTGATTAAAGTCTCGGAATTGCTCTTCGACCGTGTACTCAGGATACCAGCGGTATCCAGCCTCAGTCATTACCCTGACCAACTTGGCAGTATGGCCGGGTACATCTAGGCATCGAGTCAGGCGAACCACTTGATTGAGGTCGCGAGTGGCCATCTGAAAACACAATCATAATGCAAAGGCATTAGAATTTCTAGCAAAATTTCGGCAGCATAACAGCTGTAAATGCTCAAGAAGGATTTTGAGACATTTGACAAAGGATTTCATACACACTCAACATCATCATATCAAATTCTGAGTCCATCCTAGCACATAATATGGTAGAAGAACTGAACTAGGCTTGTATCCATCATACCTATAAGGTACTACTGATTAGCAACACGTGATCCTGATAGAGAGAACAGATCCTAATTCCTTAACCCCCGGTGGAAGAATGGACTGACTCAGATCAGAATGTCATAAGACAAAGGAGTAAAAAGAGCCTTACGTTCCAACCCACAAACAATTCCCCTACATATAACTAAAGAATTTCTAGACTCAACATCGACCAGTTTGGCTTGGAGAACCTACAGGCAGTCCGGCTCTGATGCCAACGCTGTCAGGACCCCGACTCGATGTCACATCAATCTAGCCGGTAACACCTCATATCACTTTGCGGCCTCACGCACGGTATCCCCACGGGTGTCGCCTTACCTTTGCCCGGGACCGTTTGCGCCTTTTGGCTCACGTATATGATAGTGTCGCTAGCATCCATATGATAAGGAGCCCGGGCTGACATGACTAGTCGTAAACCCAAAGTGGCACAGACTTACAGGGACATGCATCCATGACCCAGCTTCGAACGTGTCGGTCATCAGCAAGTGGGTCCGGGCTGTAGCACTGGGCTAGCAGGACTCCGGTAAACCGGGCTGTAGCGGGCTAACAGGACTCCGGTACTCAAAGCGTGACATTTTCCCGAAGGGACAGACACAGGAACGAAGAAGGACACATGCCGGCCAGCCTAAGTGTTCCAGAGCAGTAGCAAGCTACCATGGCTCAGCGGTAACACTAGGAGACATTTCCCGGTAAGAGAGGCTACTAAAGATAAACAACTAGATAGTCAGATCCCACACATACCAAGCATTTCAATCATACACACAATATGCTCGATATGTGCAAATACAACGAAGCATCACAACATGACTCTACGACACAAGTACTTTATTTAAGGCTCAGGGAGCCATACATAACATACACAAAGGTACGGGTCTCACGACCCAACATTCAAGTCATATAGTCATACAAACCAGCAGCGGAAGTAACTTGTCTGAGTACAGACAACTAGTAAAATAAAAGAGGCTTGGAAAGCCTAGCTATACTACATGGTCCTTCACAAGCTCAGGGTCACCACCTGGGCCTTTAGCCTACTCGTTGATGTCAATGTCTACATAGAACCCATCAGAAGGGGTTGGAGCGTCTTCTGTAAAAATGTAAATTATAGCAACATGAGTACAAAGGTACTCAGCAAGACTTACATCAGATCCTACATACATGCATATTATCAAGAAGGGTTGGTGGAGTTATTGCAGCAAGCCAGCTTTGACGCTTGGCTATACTATCCTACGATACTTCAACTTGAAATGGTTTTGCGCACACGAGTCCACTACTCACCAACTCAATACACTACCGAGGATCCGCCTCCGTCTTCCTACGGAAGAGCCATCCTCGGCACTCACACTTATCTTGAGGCTTTTAGTAGTTTCCATTTACTTGTCTATGAACTGTATAGGCAACCAAGTAGTCCTTTACCGCGGACGCGGCTATTCGAATAGATTATGATAACCCTGCAGGGGTGTACTTCTTCATACATGTTTCCACCACTTAGCGTCTGCACACGACATGTGCTCGGCAGACTTCAAGCGAAAGCCGACGTGGGTGTAGACCACGACCTACCTAAACACTTAAGCCTCTAGTCCAGGTTTATCGCCTATCCAGGTTCCATCCGCAGGGAGTCTGGCCGAGGTTTCCCATACGGCCCCGAACGATGTGAACAGGGTTCCCGAGATACCTAACGGGTATTCGGTACACCCGGCCACGTACCTACCGCATCACAGCCCACCCCTACAGTCAGCGCTGTCCACGGCCTCCAGTAGGCTACAAACACCAGAAACTACTTGCAACTCCTGGACAGAGAGCTAGGGTGAATAAGAAGTCGAGCGGGGTCATATTTCAGGGCCCAATGCATGGTAGTAGCTGTATCTTAAATCACACATACAGATCTCAGTGCTTAAGGTCGGCTTCAATGAAACAACCCACCATGTACTCCTACATGGCCTCTCATCGATACCTTTACCAAATCGTGTTCACCACACCACTCTCATTACCGACATAATCATTTCACTCTAGCCATCAACCAGATGAACCAGACCTGACATGACTCTAAGCATAGCAGGCATAGCAAGGTAGGAACAACACATACATATGGCTCAATCAACTCCTACACATGCTAGTGGGTTTCATCTAGTTACTGTGGCAATGACAGGTCATGCAGAGGAAATGGGTTCAACTACCGTAGCACACAGCAGTTTGAAACGCGTTGTCTTAATGCAGTAAAAGAGAGCAGGAGCGAGAACATGGGATTGTATCGATATGATCAAATGGTTGGTTGCTTGCCTGATGGTTCGATGCACTGATACGGTTCTTCGTTAGGGTAATCACGGTACTCCTCGGAGGCAGAACCTGTCGCAAAGGACACCGATACACAACCATCACCAAACAATGTGCAACAATATGATGCATGCATGAAACATGGCAATATGAGTGTGTTGGGCTAATGCAACTAAAACCAGAAGGGTTTGAACAAATTTGAATCAAAGATTCAAATTTCAAACTCAAACATGGCCTTTTAAAGTGCTTTTCCTTGTTCTGCTTAAAACATCAATTTAACTTGTTTAGTCATGCATGAAAATAGTACAGATGGATAGATTGGATTTTTCTGATCATTTTTCATATATAATTTGTCTAATTTGGAGTTACAGAATAAAAGTTATGAATTTTTGAAGTTTAAATAATATTCTGGAATTTCCTGATTTAAATTAAATCCAGAAATATATATATTGCGCCAGCATGACGTCAGCATGACGTCAGTGGTCAACTGCGGCTGGCTGGGGTCAAACCTGACGTGTGGGGTCCACACGTCAGTGACAGGGGGGTTTAACAGGGTTAATTTAATCCTAATTAGGAATTAGTGGCGCTGGGGCCCACCGGTCAGTGTCAGGGGGTTAACTAACAGTGATTAGCACTAATCTGACCACCTGGCCGACGGGGCCCACGCGTCAGTGACCCTGGGGGGGGTCAAACCCCAGGTCAAACAGGTCAAACCCACCGGCGACATGACGCCGGCGAGGCCCGAGACGGCGGCGCGATACGGAAACGCGCTACAGGGCACGGGCGAGGCCGTGCTTGGGCTCGTTGGAGAGCCCTTGCTCCCGCGCGTCGAACGGTGGTGGTGGCCGTGCCTATGGTGGCCGGTACCGACGACGGCGAGCTCGTGAGCGGCGGCCGGAGTGCGGGTGCGGTCGGGATCGGCGTTGCTGCTCGCAGGCGAGGGAGCTGAGGCGCTGGAGGGGTTCTACGGGTCCTTACGGACTTGTTGGACTCGCCGGGGTGACCAAATGGTCACCGGAGCTGCGTCGACGGCGAGCTCGGCGATGGCGGAGGTTCGGCCGTGGTGGGAAACGGGGTTACGGTGCGGGAACGAGGGGGAAAAGAGGGGGAAACGGTGGCGGAGCTCACCGCGGTTGCAGTGGGCGTCGAAGCGGGCTCGGGGACGTGCTGGAGACGGCGAATCAACGGCGATGGTGGTCGGAGCCCGAGGAGGAAGACGATGGCGTGGAGGCGATGCAGAGCTTCCCGAGGGGCTTGGCTTGGTGGGGAGGAAGAGGGGGTCGCGGCGGAGCTCCCGAGCTCAGCGGAGGGGCGAGGGGTGGCCGGTGACGGCTGCTATGGCGAACGGCGGCGATGGTGGTGTTCGGCCGTGAGAGAGAGAGCGAGGGAGAGGAGGGGAAGAACCGAGGGAGAGTGAGAGAGAGCAGGGGAGGGCGTGGCGTCGTCCGGGGCATCGAGGGCGACGAGAAGGGCACCAGGCAGGCAGGGAGGGAGGTGGCGTGGCGCGGTGGCGCGCGCGCGCGCCGGGCACACTCCCCTCCCTCTGTCGAGGACGAAGACGACAGAGGAGGGAGGCGGGCTGGGCCGCCTGCTGGCTGGGCCGGCCAGCTGGCTGGGCTGCACAGGGAGGAGCCCAGGTAAGGTTCTCCCTTTTATTTATTTCTGTTTTCTAATTTCTGACATTTGTTTTGATTTAAATAAAATATTAAATCATTTTATAACCTTATGCCAATTTTTGCAGGAGCTAGATATATTATTCCAGAGCTCCCCAACAGGTGGCATAATTTTTGGACATATATTAATATATATAACTAATATATTTCCAATGCAAATATTTATGCATTAATTCCAAATGCCCAAAATAAATACCTATGAGCTCTTAAAAATATTGGTTTGATTTTTATCTCTGTCCAATATTTTCAGAGAGCAACATGAGCATTTTCTTGGACCCTTTTGGAGAAATTTTTATTTGGGTCATTTTCAGAAATGATTCTGAGGGTTTCACAAATCCCCAATTCAAATTAAATGGAATTTTAAACATGATGCACACACTCTGATGCATGACTAGCTAGGGTGTGACACTACTTCCCAAGCACTCTTTACACAAGACGAGTTGGCAATATCAGATGAACCTTGTGAGCTTCAATAGCAAGAAGGTAGTTGCTGGAGTCAAGTTACAGTTGCATGCTTCTTTATATGTAGTCTCATAGTTTGATGTAAACTAACACTTCCTATGTTCGTTGTTGGACTAGCACCTAGGCGCAAGAGGAAACAAACATCAGGGATAATGCTCGATGGGTTAACTAAATCTAGATGAGGAAGAATGGAGATCCGTTTTGTGGCAGGTTTAAAAAGGCCACTTGATGCTACAGAGTCAGCCAAGTTAATATCAGAGGTAGCGGTTGCCGTTAGGTGACATGTACGTATCCTCCCAACATGGATCCAGTACAGGAATGACAAAGACGAAACCCAGTTCAACACCTTCCTCGACCATTTATCTGTAAGTATGGTTATGTATGGAAACTAGTAATATCATCTTGCTCTGTCCCATACTTTCTAGGTTGCTGATAATGAGACTCCCATAGTTTTCAACAGATGAGGTTCAAGTTGGATAGCCAAGATGATGCAACCAGACAAGCTTGCACCCATGTTTTCAAGTCTTCTCTGCGACAGTATCGGTATAACTTGAGGAAAACTCACTTTGAAGGCAAGGCTAACAGTGAACTTTCCCAAACATCTCCAGTGGAAAATATATGGATGAAGACTGGAGGGGCCTTGTTAAACACTGGTCTGATCCGAAGTATCAGGTACATTATATATATGTGGTCAGATCACATGTTGAAGTCCTATTGACGCATGTGCCACACAAATCTATCTTCTTGTAGGTGAACTGTTCAAAGAACAAGGCCAACCGTACGAAAGTGAAATTCCAACAGACGACAGGATCTCGTAGCTATATTGCACACTGCGAGGCTCTTGTAATTAGTTGTGTTTCACTCTTTTCGCTGTACCATATTATCAGATCTATATTGACTTGTTCGAAATGCTGAGGAAAGCCCGCAAGGACCAAAAATTACTTGAACCAAATGTTGTGGAAATCTTCAAGGACTATCACACCAGCAAGAAGAAGGGCATGACTACACCAGTCAAAGCCGCTGTTGTAAGTCCTTAATCCTCATGCCTTTTAACTACTACTTACTCTGACTTGTGCCTTGAACTGCATGGTTTGCAGCCAATGTCTATTACTCTTTTCAATTTTCTACACAATTGTCTTAGCGTATCATTGCACCTTACAAGGTTTAAAAGGGAGGAGTGATGTTCCTTTGATCTTGACCTGTAATCTAGTTCCGTGCTGGACTTGCCCACACAATGTTACAATTGCCTATTTGTCTGTTCTCAGTTGTTTTGTGATATGAATGATGTCATACTATGCTTACCATATTATAAACTTCGTATGTTTATCCTTAGCCCTCAATACAATGTGAAGAAATAGACAATACATTAGCGATGGTACATGGTCATATGTTTGGAACCTGGTTTTATTATGTACTTTGCAATAAAATACAACTAATATTTTACATGGGCTCACCAGAATAAGTTCTGTGTATAGACCAAAGCTATTTTGTTTGGTTTTGCTGCCTCCTTAATATCTTCTGTTCTGGTACTACTAATGTAAAACCTCAACTTTTCACTGAGCTATGGAAAAAATGGTGGAACCGGCACATTCTAAAGGTGGCGAGGCAACTATAACCGCAATGTCAGCTCTTGCTGAAGTGGGTCAGTACCTGTCCACTAACAGTGCCAAAAGCATGTTCCTGCGTAATACGAGGTTGGTTGTTAAGGCAATATCATCCAAACTGCCTCATGATCAAGATATGCAAGCTCAAAGCAATGTTGTATCTGCGCTCCAGACACAAGTCCATTCCCTAACAGAGGCCCTTTGTGAAACAAGGAGAAACATTGCTCAATGTCGTCAAGATATGCATGGTTTTGAAACCAGACTATCAGACATTTGCTATGTTGTTCAGGAGCCTAGGGGAAATGAAGGCGAGGGTTATGGTGCTCCATCGAACAATACAACATGAAAACATAACAGTCAGGTCAAATGAACCGAGCTTCTGAACTTCTGGTTGTGCATATGTGCTAGACTGTTAAGTTTTATGCCAACCTTCCTTTTGTTATATAGTTGTAATTTGTTTTGGTGCGATACAAAATTTATTCTTAACGTGCAGCCACCGGCTGAAGAAAACAGCAAGCCATTTTTGTATAGTGTAGGGTGTTCCCTATATTTGCACTGGTGGCGATCTTTGATGCCGAGTGGATGTAATCTGTGTAATCGCCTTAATATCCTAGCATTAGTTTCGGCCTTATTTATTTCCTAGTCTTCCTTTTCCCTGGTTTGCTAGTGGCCGCAACTACCCATGGGCCATATACGGGCCGTAGGATCCATGGGTCTCCTACGGGCCGTCGATAAATGGGCCTGTAATCGGTGGGCCTCGGGCCGTCGATAAATGGGCCAGTAATCATTCGGCCTCGGGCCGTCGGATAAATGGGTCTACATGGGCCGTAAGCGGGCGTAATTGCTATCAACCCAGCACGGTAACGGGCCGTTAACAGGCTGTAGGACTGCAAAAGCTTAATTCTGTCACAGGCATAACAGGTCGTTAATGGGCCAGAATATAGGATGGGCTGGCCAGAAACAAGCTGACTCTTGCCATGGGCCGAATTTGCCCCATTAGGGTAACAGGCCAGTAACGGGCCAACTCTTGCCATGGGCCGAATTTGGCCCATTTGGGGAACATGCCAGTAACGGGCCGACTCTTGCCATGGGCCAAATTTGGCCCATTAGGGGAACAGACCAGTAACGGGCCGGAAGTAATCGAGGGCCGAAAAGGAGCCCAAGAACGTATGGGCCGTCAATAAGCCGAAAGCTAACACAGGCTGGAAACGGCCCATGTAAATCACGGGCCATTAACGGGTACAAAGAAAATTACTGTTCATTATGGGCTAGAGTCACCGTGGGCCTGTAAAAGGCCAAAAGATACGAAGGCCTCATATGGGTCGAAAGACGTCATGGGCCATACATGGGCCGAAAGTGAAATGGTCTGGTGTTATATTCGACGGCCCACATGACGTTGTTGGGCCAATTTCCTTTAGTGCCTAACGGGTCGTGAGTTAACGGGCTGTAAAATGGGCTATTTGCGAAGAGACCGTTAACAGGCTTTTCATGGGCCAGCCCGTTAACTTTTGACCAAGTCAAACGGGCCGGCTTTGTAAGCTAAATGGGCCAGTGGTGGGCCATGGCACGTGTCGACATATCATAGGCGCCTATCTGACCCACTGACGAGCTGACACGTGTTTCGTCCGGCCAATAAGAGTTTTACACGTGGAAATTTCCCATTAGTCGGGGCTGTTAACGGGTTATCAGATCCAAAACCCGACCCGATAGCTTAACGGCGTTCCGTTACGGTGGATGCCACGTGTCGGTCACCCTTGACGAAAGCACTTCTGTGATGCGTGATTTATCGTCATGGAAGTTGACACTTCCGTGATGATAATTTTGGTAATGTCATGGAACACTTCTACGACATCACAGGTATGACTATCTTGATTCTGTCATAAATTTGTCATGGATGTACATGCATGACAAAAAACGCGACCTACTATGACAAACACGTATCATCACGGAAGTGTATTTTTTGTAGTGCAACATCGCGGATGTGCAGCACCCCCTCACGCATCTCAATGGTTTGAGGGTGATGCAGCACCTCCGCGAGGTAGGGGTTGATGACCTTCTCGAAAAACTTGTCCTTGGGGGCGCTTGAAGATGTCATGATGATCTAGATCTGTCAGAAAAACAGCTCGAAACAAAGACAGAGGCTATTTGCGTGATACGGTGGTCAAAACCTATGGGAGGTTATATAATGAATTTTTACCGACCAAAAGAAGTATCATGAAAGAAAACGAAGTCCGAAGAGCACACGAGGTGCCCACGAGGCAGGGGCGCGCCCAGGGGGTAGGGCGTGCCCTCCACCCTCATGGACGCCTCGTGTCCTTCCCGGACTACTTCTTATTTTTCCTATTTTCTTAAATATTCCAAAACGGAGAAAAATTACTATTAGAACTGTTTTGGAGTCGGTTTACTTACTGTACCACATACCTATTCCTTTGCAGAGTCTGAAACGTTCTGGAAAGTGTCCCTTATGTATTTCTCCGGGGTTATGGTCAATAACATTAGTTTCAACATTTATGGGATTACCTGAGATAAAATGTTTGAATCTTTGACCATTCACCACCTTCAAATTTGTGCCTTCGAAGTTGTTGATTTTTATGGCACCGAAACGGTAGACCTCCTCGATAACGTAAGGACCTTCCCAGCAGTTTTCCTGCAAAAAATCTTAAATGATAGTTGAATAGCAACACATAATCACCTACATTAAACTCACGCTTTTGTATCCTTTTGTCATGCCACCTTTTAACTTTTTCTTTAAACAGTTTGGCATTCTCATAGCTTGGGTTCTCCATTCATCGAGTGAGCTAATGTTAAATAACCTCTTCTCACCGGCAAGTTTGAAATCATAATTGAGATCTTTAATAGCCCAATATGCCTTATGTTCTAGTTCGAGAGGTAAGTGACATGCTTTTCCATATACCATTTTATATGGAGACATACCCATAGGATTTTTATATGTAGTTCTATAAGCCCATAATGCATCATCAAGTTTCTTGGACCAATTCTTTCTAGATCCATTAACAGTCTTTTACAAAATCTATTTAAGCTCTTTGTTACTCAGTTCTACTTGGCCACTATACTGTGCGTGGTATGGAGATGCAATTCTATGATTAACATCATACTTAGCAAGCATTTTACGAAAAGTACCATGAATAAAACGTGAACCACCATCAGTCATTAAGTATCTAGGGACTCCAAACCTCGGAAAAATAACTTTTTAAAGCATTTTAATAGAGGTGTTATGATCATCACTACTAGTTGGAATAGCTTCTACCCACTTAGTAACGTAATCAAAAGAACTTAAAATATGTGTATACCCACTAGAGGAACGAAACGGTCCCATATAATCAAAGCCCCAAACATCAAATGGTTCAATAACAAGAGAATAATTCATAGGAATTTCTTGACGTCTACTAATATTACCAATTCTTTGACATTCATCACAAGACAAGACAAACTTACGAGCATCTTTGAAGAGAGTAGGCCAATAAAAACCGGATTGCAATACCTTATTTGCAGCTCTATCTCCAGCGTGGTGTCCTCCATATGCCACGGAGTGACACTTGCGTAGGATCTATTCCTGTTCATGCTCGGGTACACAAGTATAATGACACCATCTACTCCTTCTTTATAAAGGTGTGGGTCATCCTAGAAGTAATGTCTTAAATCATAGAAGAACTTTTTCTTTTGCAGGTATGTGAAACTAGGTGGTATAAATTTAGCAACAATGTAATTAGCATAATCAACATACCATGGAGCAGTACGAGAAGCATTTATGATAGCTAATTGTTTATCAGGAAAGCTATCATCAATAGGTAGTGGGTCATCAAGAACATTCTCTAACCTAGACAAGTTGTCTGCAACGGGGTTCTCAGCTCCCTTTCTATCAATAATATGCAAATCAAATTCTTGTAATAGGAGAACCCATCTAATAAGTCTAGGTTTAGCATCTTTCTTTTCCATAAGATATTTGATAGTAGCATGATTAGTGTGAGCAATTACTTTAGAATCAACAATATAAGGTCTGAACTTATCACAAGCAAATACAACTGCTAAAAATTCTTTTTCAGTATTAGCATAATTTCTATGGGCACTATCTAGAGTTTTACTAGCATATTGAATAACATTTAGTACCTTATCAACTCTTTGTCCTAGAATAGCACCTACGGCATAATCACTAGCATCACACATATTTCAAAGGGTAAATTCCAATCAGGCGGCTGAACAATAGGTGTAGAAATCAAAGCTTTCTTAAGTATTCCTAATGCTTCTACACAATCATCATCGAAAACAAAAGGGATATCTTTTTGTAAGAGATCAGTCACAGGCCTAGAAATTTTAGAGAAGTCCTTAATGAACCTCATATAAAAACTGGCGTGACCAAGGAAACTTCTTATACCTTTAATGTCCTTGGGACATGTCATCTTTTCAATAGCATCAACCTTAGCTTTATCAACTTCAATACCTCTTTCAGAAATTTTATACCCCAAGACAATGCCTTCATTAACCATAAAGTGGCACTTCTCCTAGTTCAAGACAAGACTAGTATCTTCGCATCTCTGCAAAACTCGATCAAGGTTGCTCAAGCAATCATCAAAAGAGGATCCATAAACGGAGAAATCATCCATGAAAACCTCACGAATCTTTTCACAAAAGTCAGAGAATATAGCCATCATGCATCTTTGAAAGGTAGCAGGTGCATTACATAAACCAAAAGGCATACGTCTATAAGCAAAAGTACCGAAAGGGCAAGTAAAAGTGGTCTTTTCTTGATCCTCTGCTGACACGGGTATTTGAGAGAAACCAGAGGAACCATCTAGAAAGCAAAAATGTGTATGTTTAGATAATCTTTCTAGCATTTTATCAATAAAAGGTAGAGGGTAATGATCCTTTTTAGTAGCTTTATTTAATTTGCGGAAATCAATTACCATCCTATAACCAGTAACAATTCTTTGTGGGATCAATTCATCTTTATCATTAGGAACGACAGTAATACCTCCCTTCTTAGGGACACAATGGACAAGACTTACCCACTGACTATCAGCAATGGGATAAATTATACCTACCTCGAGGAGCTTTAGTATTTTTTTTTCTTACCACTTCTTTCATCTTAGGATTTAACCGTCACTGGTGATCAATAACTGGTTTGGCATCTTTCTCTAATTTTATTTTGTGTTGGCATAGAGTGGGACTAATGCCTTTAAGATCATCAAGAGTATATCCAATAGTAGCACGGTGCTTCTTCAGAGTTTTCAATAATCTTTTCTCTTCCCGCTCTGAAAGGTTAGCACTAATAATAACAGGATATATCTTCTTTTCATCAAGATAAGCAAATTTAAGAGTATCAGGTAATGGTTTAAGCTCAAACACGGGATCACCCTTGGGTGGTGGAGGATCCCTAGGATTTCAACAGGCAAGTTGTGTTTCAAAATATGTCCCTGTTTAAAGAATACTTCATCTATCTCCCTTCTTTCATTCATAAACATATCATTTTCATGGTCTAGCAAATATTGTTCTAAACGATCATTAGGAGGCACGGCAATAGAAGCAATACCAATAATTTCATCCTTACTAGGCAATTCTTTAACATGGGGTTGTCTACGAAATTTAGCAAAATTAAACTCATGAGACATATCCCCTAAACCAATAGTAACAACATCCTTTTCACAGTCTATTTTAGCATTAACAGTGTTCAAGAAGGGTCTATCAAATATAATGTGACAAAAGTCATGTTGTGGGGAACCAAGAACAAGAAAATCAACATGATATTTAACTTTCCCACACAAGACTTCCACATCTCTAACAATCCCAATTAGTGAAATAGTATCTCTACTGGCAAGCTTAATGGTAACATCAATTTCTTCTATCTCAGCAGGTGCAATATCATGCATAATTTCTTTGTATAAGGAATGAGGTATTGCACTTGCACTAGCACCCATATCACATAAGTCATGATAAAAATGATCTCCTATTTTAACAGAAATAACAGGCATGCCTACAATAGGTTTATGTTTATTTTTAGTATAAGATCTAGCAATTCTAGTAGCTTCATCTCAGAAGTAAATAACATGCCCATCAATATCATCAGCGAAGAGATCTTTAACCATAATATTAGGTTCAACTTTAGTTTCCTCAGGTGGTGTAGGTGTTTTAGTATTACTCTTACGAACCACAGTTGAAGCTTTAGCATGATCCTTTTATCCTAATAGGGAAAGGTGGTTTCTCAATATAGGTAGTAGGAACAATAGGATCATTATAAGTGATAGTCTTTTCTTCAACTTTAATAGGTGCAACTACTTTTACTTCAGTGGGAGGATTATATTTAGATCACTTCTCCTAAGGGAGTCCAACATGAGTAGCAAATGATTCACAGAAAGAACCTACTATCTCAGAGTCAAGTCCATATTTAGTGCTAAATTCATGGAAAACATCGGTATCCATAAAAGATTTAACACAATCGAACTTAGGTGTCATACCTGACTCCTTACCTTCGTCGAGATCCCAATCTTCAGAGTTGCATTTAATTCTTTCCAATAAATCCCATCTGAATTCAATAGTCTTCATCATAAAAGAACCAGTACAAGAAGTATCGAGCATGGAGCGAATGTTGAGAGAAAATCGAGCATAAGTTTTTTGAATAATCATTTATCTTGAGAGCTCATGATTGGGGCATGAATATAACATTGACTTAAGCCTCCCCCAAGCTTGAGTGATGCTTTATCCTTCACAAGGCCAAAAATTATATATATAATTACGATCACGATGAACAAGATGCATAGGATAAAACTTCTGATGAAATTCCAATTTCAATCGTTTGTAGTTCCATGATCCCGTATCATCACATAGCCTATACCATGTCAATGCATCTCCCTTCAAAGATAAAGGGAAGACCTTCTTCTTGATAACATCATCGGGCATACCTGCAAGCTTAAATAATCCACAAACTTCATCCACATAGATTAGGTGTAAATCGGGATGCAATGTTCCATCTCATGTAAAGGGATTAGCGAGCAGTTTCTCTATCATACCCGAAGGAATTTCAAAGTAAACATTTTCAGTAGGTTCAGTAGGTTGGGGAGCAACTCTTTTCTCTACTGGTCGGGGTGAAGATACCCCGAACAAGCCCCTCAAAGGATTATGTTCCATAGTAACAAGTGACAGTAAATTTCAGCACACTATATAAATTTTTCCTTACCAAGTTCCACTCACCAAAGGTGCTTCACTCCCCGGCAATGGCGCCAGAAAAGAGTCTTGATGACCCACAAGTGTAGGGTATCTATCGTAGTCCTTACGATAACTAAGAGTGTCGAACCCAACAAGGAGCGGAAGGAAATGACAAGCAATTTTCAGTAAGGTATTCTTTGCAAGCACTGAAATTATTGATAACAGATAGTTTTTTGATAAGGTAATTCGTAACGGGTAACAAGTAAAAAAAGTAAATAAGGTGCAGCAAGGTGGTCCAATCCTTTTTGTAGCAAAGGACAAGCCTGGACAAATTCTTATATGAAGGAAAACGCTCCCTGGCCACTGGAAGGCTGACAGGGGGCCCACGAGGCAGGGGGCGCACCCAAGGGGGTAGGGCACGCCCCCACCCTCGTGGACGGTGGGTGGCCCCCCTATGGTATTTCTTCTGCTCAGTATTTTTTATTAATTCCAAAAATGACTTTCATGGAGTTTCAGGACTTTTGGAGTTGTGCAGAATAGGTCTGTAATATTTGCTCCTTTTCCAGCCCAGAATTCCAACCGTCGGCATTCTCCCTCTTCATGTAAACCTTGTAAAATAAGAGAGAATAGGCATAAGTGTTGTGACACGACGTGAAATAACATTCCATAATGCAATAAATATCAATATAAAGCATGATGAAAAATGGACATATCAGTGGGCACTTTGAGGAAAGTATCCTTAGCAGCCTGCTAGGGGGTGTCGCTGCCGGGCAAGCCACCTTGCCGTTCTTGGTGCAGCCACTTGAGCTGTTGAGCAGACTCGAAACAGAACAAGGGCGCTGCCAATAGTGGCATGTTTCCTTTGTGTGCAGGTTTTCCATATAAAAACTGAGACCATTCGAGGGAAATAACCTCACAAAGAGTTTTTTGGCTGCTGTGCGGATCGTTGTTGCGATTGCAGACGACGCCGCTCGCCTGGCTTCTCGTATCAGGGTGGCGTGGATGATCTTGATCTCCTCTTCCACCGAGTTTGCCATGTCGCCCGTTTGTGCTAGCACAGACGGAGCGGCTCCAGACGAATCGACTGTCGTGATCGTCTTCTTTTTTGGAGCCATGGCGATGAAGAAACTGTTGCACTAACTGCTAGACCAGATTCTCACAACTTCTTCCCCCTACCTGGCGCTCCAAAATGTCGGGGAAACGAACACCTATGGGATCACGGGGATCCCTTCTATGGTTGGCAGGGAGAGAGCTACACGAAGAGCGGGTCTAGTGGTCAGCGCGAGGGATTTTTACCCAGGTTCGGGCCACAACGATGCATAAAACCCTAGTCCTGCTTGTGTGTATATTCTGTGTTCTTGAGCTCTTAAACTAGCTGCGGTGCATGCCTAGTCCAAATAGTCCAAATACTCTCTCACTTTATCGGGGACGACAACAGAAGCCGTCTCGTTCGTCGCCGCCCTTCCTTGCCTTGACACGCGTCCAGGCCGACGAGGCATGTAGTGCCACGCTGGCTATCTAGCTGCTGTGTTGGCGCGGTGGTAGAGCCTCCACGAAGATCTGCATGCCGCCACACAGGTCTCTGCCTAGTTGGCAAGCTGGTTGCCGCGCTGGAATGGTGCTGAGGTGGCGAAACCTTGTCGGGGGCGTCCTGGTTGTGGCCCCGCAATCATCCCCGACAAGGCTTGTCGGGGGCCTCGCGGTCATCCCCATCAAGGATCTTGCCGGGGGTTCTTCGTCTTCTGGTCCACGTGGACCCATAGGCTATCAATCTTCACAAAGATCTGCATGCTACTATGCATGCGCCCTCTAAGCCTTGGCCTTGACGCAGTTGATGGTGCCAAAGCTCTCAGCCTCAAGGGTGATGGCCTTGTTGGTTCTTCACAGGTCATCCCGGCGAGGAGCTTGTCGGGGCAACGCAAGCCGCCTCGGCAAGGATGTTGCTGGGGGAGGTCCAGCTTGTCCTCTGCTCTTTGTTAACTATCTTGAGTGTCTGTCTTGGTAGTCTTGTGTTTTGCCTTCTTCTGCCCCGCCAAGCCCTACCACAGGTGTGGCTACGACTGCCCGTGCACAAGTAAGGGGTACAAAAGAGACCATACTTTTGTACACCGACACCCACCAGGGTCACTTTCCCGGTAGTTTCTTATTTTCCTAATTTTTTAAATATTCCAAAACTGACGAAAAATATTTTTGCGGATTTTTCGGAGTCTGTTTACTTACCGTATCACGTGCCTCCTTTTTTTTCACGATTCTGGAGTGTTCTAGAAGGTTTCTTTTATGTGTTCTTCCGGTGTCATAGTTTGGATAATATTTCTTTCAACATTAGTGGGCGTACCTGAGATATAATGTTTTATTCGTTGCCCATTAACAACCTTCGAGTTAGTACCTTCAGCATTATTTATTTTGATAGCTGTGGATCGATAAACTTCCTCGATAACATAGGGTCCTTCCCATTTGGAGAGGAGTTTTCCTGCAAAGAATCTGAAACAAGAGTTGTACAAAATAACATATTCTCCAACCTTGAAATCATGCTTTTGGTTTCTTTTTTCATGCCAGCTTGTAACTTTTTCTTTGAATAACTTTTCATTCTCGTAAGCTTGGGTTCTCCATTCATCTAATGAGCTAATATCAAATAAACTCTTTTCACTAGCAAGTTCGAAATCATAATTGAGTTCTTTGATTGCCCAATATGCTTTATGTTCTAACTCAAGGGGCAAACGACAAGCTTTTCCATAAACCATTTTATAAGGGGACATACCCATAGGGTTTTTATATGCTGTTCTATAGGCCCAAAGTGCATCATCTAGTTTCTTAGACCAATTCTTCCGGGACCTATTGACAGTCTTTTGTAAGATTAGTTTTATTTCTCTATTGCTAAGTTCAACTTGACCACTAGGCTGAGGATGATAAGGTGATGCAATTCTATGGTTAACATCATACTTAGCAAGCATTTTATGAAAAGCACCATAAATAAAGCGTGAACCACCACCAGTCATTAAATATCTAGGGACTCCAAACCTTGGGAAAATAACTTCCTTAAGCATTTTAATAGAGGTGCCGTGATCAGCACTACTAGTTGGAATAGCATCTACCCACTTAGTAACATAATCAACAGCAACCAAAATATGAGTATACCCATTAGAGGAAGGAAAAGGTCCCATGAAATCAAATCCCCAAACATCAAATGGTTCAATGATAACACACAAGTATAGGGGATCGCAACAGTTTTCGAGGGTAGAGTATTCAACCCAAATTTATAGATTCGACGCAAGGGGAGCCAACGAATATTTGAAGGTATTAGCAGCTGAGTTTTCAATTCAACCACACCTGGAAATTAATTATCTGTAGCAAAGTGATCAGTAGCATAGTAATATGATAGTTTTGATAGTAGCGGTAGCAACAATAGTAACTTAGCAAAAACAATATAAGATAAATTCGTAGGCATTAGATTGGTGACTTGTTGGATGATATTCATCATGTGACAGTTATAACCTAGGGCGATAGAACACTAGCTCCAGTTCATCGATATAATGTAGGCATGTATTCCATAAATAGTCATATGTGCTTTATTAAAAGAACTTGCATGACATCTTTTGTCCTACCCTCCTGTGGCAGCGGGGTCCATATTGGAAACTAAGGGATATTAAGGCCTCCTTTTAATAGAGAACCGGAACAAAGCATTAACACATAGTGAATACATGAACTCCTCAAACTACGGTCATCACCGAGAGTGAGCCCAGTTGTTGTCACTCTGGGGTTATAGGATCATAACCGTAGAAGGTGACTATAACTTGCAAGATCGGATCTAAAACATGGATATAATGATGAATTCATAAACGGTTCAGATCTGAGTTCATGGCACCCGGGCCCAAAGTGACAAGCATTAAGCATAGCAAAGTCATAGCAACATCAATCTAAGAACATAGTGGATACTAGGGATCAGGCCCTAACAAAACTAACATTACATGATGAATCTCATCCAACTCCTCACCGACCAGCGAGACTACGAAGGAATTACTCACTCCCGGTGGATAGTGATACATCTCCAATGTATCTATAATTTTTGATTGTTCCATGCTATTATATTACCCCCTTTGGATGTTTATGGGCTTTATTTTACACATTTATATCATTTTTGGGACTAACCTACTAACCGGAGGCCCAGCACGTATTGCTGTTTTTTGCCTATTTCGGTATTTCGAAGAAAAGGAATATCAAATGGAGTCCAAACGGAATGAAACCTTCGGGAGCGTGATTTTTGGAATGAATGTGATCCAGAGGACTTTGAGTGCAAGTCAAGAAGCAGCTGAGGCGGCCACGAGAGGGTAGGGCGCCCCTCCCCCTATAGGGCGTGCACCTGTCTTGTGGGCCCCTCGGGCGGCCACTGACGTACTTCTTCCTCCTATATATGCCTACGTACCCCGAAAACATCCAGGGAGCCAACGAAAGACAATTTCCACCGCCGTAACCTTCTATATCCGCGAGATCCCATCTTGGAGCCTTCGCCGGCACTCCGCCGGAGGGGGAATTAACCATGGAGGGCTTCTACATCAACACCATAGCCCCTTCGATGAGTTGTGAGTAGTTTACCACAGACCTTCGGGTCCATAGTTATTAGCTAGATGGCTTCTTCTCTCTTTTCGGATCTCAATACAATGTAATCCCCCTCTCTTGTGGAGATCTATTTAAAGTAAACTCTTTTTGCGGTGTGTTTGTCGAGATCCGATGAATTGTGAGTTTATGATCAACTTTATCTCTATGAGAAATATTTGAATGTCCTCTGAATTCTTTTATGTATGATTGAGTTTTCTTTGCAAGTATCTTAGAATTATCAGTTTGGTTTGGCCTATTAGATTAATCTTTCTTGCCATGGGAGAAGTGCTTAGCTTTGGGTTCAATCTTGTGGTGTCCTTACTCAGTGACAGAAGGGGTTGCAAGGCACGTATTGTATTGTTGCCATCAAGGATAAAAAGATGGGGTTTATATCATATTGCATGAGTTTATCCCTCTACATCATGTCATCTTGCTTAAGGAGTTACTCTGTTCTTATGAACTTAATACTCTAGATGCAGGCAGGAGTCGGTCGATGTGTGGAGTAATAGTAGTAGATGCAGGCAGGAGTCGGTCTACTTGTTGCGGACGTGATGCCTATATACATGATCATGCCTAGATAATCTCATAATTATTCGCTTTTCTATCAATTGCTCGACAGTAATTTGTTCACCCACCATAATACTTATGCTATCTTGAGATAAGCCACTAGTGAAACCTATGGGCCCCGGGTCTATCTCTTATCATATTTGCTTCCAATCTACTTTTATTTGCATCTTTACTTTTTGCATCTATATTATAAAATACCAAAAATATATTTATCTTATCATACTATCTCTATTAGATCTCACTTTTGCAAGTGGTCGTGAAGGGATTAACAACCCCTTTATTGTGTTGGTTGCGAGTTCTTTGTTTGTTTGTGTAGGTGCGTGGGACTTTTGAGGAGCCTCCTACTGGATTGATACCTTGGTTCTCAAAAACTGAGGGAAATACTTACACTACTATTGCTGCATCACCCTTTCCTCTTCAAGGAAAACCAACGCAAGCTCAAGACGTAGCAAGAAGGATTTCTGGCGCCGTTGCCGGGGAAGCTTCCACCAAGTCAAGTCAAAGATTCGACCTCCCGCCAACGTGCGATTTCTGGCGCCGTTGCCGGGGAGGTCTTCACTCAAGTCAAGACATACCAAGTACCCATCACAAACTCATATCCCTCGCATTTACATTATTTGCCATTTGCCTCTCGTTTTCCTCTCCACCACTTCACCCTTGCCGTTTTATTCGCCCTCTCTTTCCCAATCTCCCCCTCCCTTGTGTGTTGGATTATTTGTTGCCATGGCGCAAGATAATACCAAATTGTGTGATTTCTCGAATACCAATAATAATGATTTCCTTAGTACTCCGATTGCTCCTCTTAATGATGTTGAGTCTTGTGAAATCAATACTGCTTTGCTGAATCTTGTTATGAAAGATCAATTCGCCGACCTTCCTAGTGAAGATGTCACTACTCATCTGAACAACTTTGTTGATTTGTGTGATATGCAAAATAAGAAAGATACGGATAACAATATTGTTAAATTGAAGTTATTTCCATTTTCACATAGAGATCGTGCTAAAGTTTGGTTTGCGTCTTTGCCTAAAAATAGTATTGATTCTTGGAACAAGTGCAAAGATGCTTTTATATATAAGTATTATCCTCCCGCTAAGATTATCACTCTCAAGAACGATATTATGAATTTTAAACAACTTGATCATGAGCATGTTGCCCAATCTTGGGAAAGAATGAAATTGATGATTCACAATTTCCCTACTCATGGTTTGAATTTATGGATGATCATACAAAAATTTTGTGCCGGTTTGAACTTTGCTTCTAGAAATCTCTTAGAATCGGCCGCGGGAGGCACGTTTGTGGAAATCACGTTAGGATATGCTACAAAACTTCTTGATAATATTATGGCTAATTATTCTCAATGGCACACCAAAAGATCTTCTAGTAAGAAAGTGCATGCTATAGAAGAAATCAATGTTTTGAGTGGAAAGATGGATGAACTTATGAAGTTGTTTGCTACTAAAAATATTCCTCTTGATCCCAATGATATGCCTTTGTCTACTTTGATTGAGAATAATAATGAATCTATGGATGTGAATTTTGTTGGTAGGAATAGTTTTGGAAACAATGGTTATAGAGGAAACTTTAATGCTAGACCGTTCCCTAGTAATTCCTCTAATATATTATGGAAATTCCTACAATAATTATTATGGTAATTTTAATAACATGCCCTCTGATTTTGAGAATAGTGTGAAATAATTTATGATTTCTCAAAAGAATTTTAATGCTTTGCTTGAAGAAAAATTGCTCAAAGTTGATGATTTGGCTAGGAACGTTGATAGACTTTTGCTTGATGTTGATTCTTTTAAACTTAGATCTTCCTCTCCTAAGCATGATATCAATGAGTCCCTCAAAGCAATGAGAATTTCCATTGATGAGTGCAAGGAAAGAACCGCTAGATTGCGTGCTAAGAAAGATTGCTTTATAAAAGCGTGTTCTTCTAGTCTCCATGAAAATAACGGTGAAGATCTTAAAGTTATTGATGCGCCTCCTATTAGATCTTTATTTTGCAATATGAATCATGATAATTATGGGACTGAAGATGAGTCAACTTTACCTAGAAGGCGTCCCAAGAATTCGGAGTTTTTAGATCTTGATGCTAAATTTGGTAAAAGTGGGATTGGAGAGGTCATGACTTTAAATAGTATTGAACCCACTATCTCAGATTTCAAGGAATTTGATTATGATCATTGTTCTTTAGAAGGTTGTATTTCCTTGTTGCAATCCGTTGTTAATTCTCCTCATGCTTATAGTCAAAATAAAGCTTTTACCAAACATATTGTTGATGCCTTGATGCAATCTTATGATGAAAAACTTAATTTGGAACTTTCTATACCTAGAAAACTTAATGATGAGTGGGAACCTACTATAAAGATTAGAATTAAAGATCATGAGTGTTTTGCTTTGTGTGATTTGGGTGCTAGTATTTCCACAATTCCAAAAACTTTATGTGATATTCTAGGTTTCCATGATCTTGATGATTGCTCTTTAAATTTGCACCTTGCGGATTCCACCATTAAAAAGCCAATGAGAAGGATCAATGATGTTCTCATTGTTGCAAATATAAATTTGGTGCCCGTATTTTTTATCGTTCTTGATATTGATTGCAATCTTTCTTGCCCTATTATTCTTGGTAGACCTTTCCTTAGAATGATTGGCACGATTATTGATATGAAGGAAGGGAATATTAGATTCCAATTTCCATTAAAGAAAGGCATGGAGCACTTTCCAAGAAAAAAATTCAAATTACCTTATGAATCTATCATGCGGGCTACTTATGAATTTAGTGCCAAAGATGGCACTACTTAGATCTATCTTCGCTTATATGCCTAGCTAGGGGCGTTAAATGATAGCGCTAGTTGGGAGGAAACCCAATTTTCTTTATGCTTTTTGTTTTTATTCATGTTTAGTAATAAATCTTGCATCTACCTTCTGTTTAGATGTGTTTTTATCTTTTAATTAGTGTTTGTGCCAGGTAGAACCTATAGGATAACCTATGATGATAGTTGATTTGATTCTGCTGAAAAACAGAAACTTTGCACGCACGAATTTAGTTTTGTTAAATCACAGAAACGTGTTTTTGCGTTAATTCTTTTTGATACTGATAAATAGACAAATTTTCCAGGACATCCTATTTTAGTAGGATTTTTGGAGTTCCAGAAGTTTGCGTTAGATACAGATTGCTACAGACTGTTCTGCTTTTGACAGATTCTGTTTTTCGTGTGTTGTTTGCTTATTTCGATGCATCTATGGCTAGTAAAATAGTTTATAAACCATAGGGAAGTTGGAATACAGTAGGTTTAACACCAAAATAAATAATAATGAGTTCATTACATTACCTTATGTGGTGGTTTTGTTTTCTTTCACTAACGGAGCTTATAATATTTCCTGTTGAGTTTTCTGTTGTGAAGTTTTCAAGTTTTGGGTAAAGCTTTTATGGACTATGGAATAAGGAGTGGCAAGAGCCTAAGCTTGGGGATGCCCATGGAACCCCATGATATTCATGGATAGCAAAAGCCTAATCTTGGGAATGCCCCGGGAAGGCATCCCCTCTTTCGTCTTCGTTCATTGGTAACTTTACTTGGAGCTATATTTTTATTCGCCACATGATATGTGTTTTGCTTGGAGCGTCATGTATTATATTAGTCTTTGCTTTTTAGTTTACCACAATCATCCTTGCTGTACACACCTTTTGGGAGAAGCCTACTTGATTATAATTTGCTAGAATACTCTATGTGCTTCACTTATATCTTTTGAGCTTGATAGTTCTGGCTCTAGTGCTTCACTTATATTTTTTAGAGCACGGTGGTGACTTAATTTTGAAGAAATTGCTAGTCTCTCATTCTTCACTTATATCTTTTTTAGAGTCTTTTAGAACTGCATGGTATTTGCTTTGGTTACAAATTTGGTCCTAGAATGATGAGCATCCAAGTTGGGTATAATAAAAACTATCATAGAAAGTGAATTGGATGCTATGATCAATTTGATGCTTGATAATTGTTTTGAGATATGGAGGTAGTGATATTAAAGTCATGCTAGTTGAGGTGATTATGAAAAATACTTGTGTTAAGGTTTGTGATTCCCGTAGCATGCACGTATGGTGAACCGCTTTGTGATGAAGTTGGAGCACAATTTTATTTATTGATTGTCTTCCTTATGGGTGGCGGTCGGGAACGAGTGATGGTCTTTTCCTACCAATCTATCCCCCTAGGAGCATGCGCATAGTGCTTTTGTTTTTGATGACTTCTAGATTTTTGCAATAAGTACATGAGCTCTTTTGACTAATGTTGAGTCCATGGATTATACGCACCTCACCTTTCCACCATTGCTAGCCTCTCTTGTGCCACGCAATTTTTGCCGGTACCATACACCCTCCATATACCTTCCTCAAAACATCCACCATACCTACCTATTATGGCATTTCCATAGCCATTCCGAGATATATTGCCATGTAACTTTCCACCGTTCTGTTCATATGACACGCATTACTTTTGTCATATTGCTCTTTGCATGATCATGTAGTTGACATCGTGCCCCACGGGTCCGCTGCGGGACCACCCCTCCCAGTCCGTGCCCCACGGGCATCGCGACACGATCACGGGGTTTGGGTTGGTTCCCCTTACTACCAAGGCTGGGGACTACCCCTGCTGACTAAACTCTGTAGGACACAAGGCGCGGGATGAGGCACTGGCCTCAGGAGGCGAGGATCGCGACGAGCCCCCCCAAGATAAGTGGTTTTCATGCATAGGCACACAGAATGAAAACATAGCACGTAAGCAGTAGGAACAACACACCCATTAAAACAGCAACAGTTCAGCACGCCCCGTGGGGCAACGGATTACATTCTTTTCGCGCAGGAGAGAAAGGAAAGCAAAAGGGGGGACGACTTGCTCAGCGCCAGCTCTCAGCGAAGGCTCGTACTACCTCCGAAGCTCAGCTGGATTCCGCCTCCCGCTTCACCGGAGCGCGGCGGCGGGCCGACTCGCTGCCCTCTCCCAGACAAGGGCGACGACGAGGGGGCTGGTCGCGACCACCACTGGAGGAGCTGCTACTCGAAGGAGAGTCGCCGGAGCTTGGCGGATCTCGGGCCCCGCTGCTCGCGCGCCCTCCGCCCGCTTCGCCCCGACCAACGCCGAGGCTGGGCGCGCGACCAAGGTCATCGTCTTCGGGACAGCATCCGGTACGGCGGCCATCTTCCCCGGACACCATCACGTAGAGGGTGGCGTCACCGCCGAACTTGAAGTGCAGAGTGCAACGTCAGCGCAGGCCACGCGCGCGGGCAAATGTTTGCCAGCCATGGGTCAAGGCCGCCTCCCCGGCGGTGGAGACCTCCAGGGTAGCCCAAGAGGACCTGCTGCAACAACCATATGCGTGAAGACAAAGGCCGCCTGGGGCACCAGCCGGAAGCTCACCTATGAAGAAACGGGTAAGTTGGAGCCAGGTGCCGGTCGGGTCCGCCGACCACACGACGAACTCCGGCAGCACCTCCGCCGAGCGGAAGCGCGGCCTTAGGGGTTGCGCTGCCCCAGCGTACCTCTCGATGGCAGCCGGACGCCCACCGCTGCGCAGGGGGCTGCTTCCATGGCCCCGGGAAGCCGCAGCAGGGGCAGTGGGGTGCTTACGAGAGCGGCCCCGGCCGCGCTTGGTCGGAGGGGAGCCGGGCCCTTCCTGGCGAGCCTTCCCTTTCTCCGCGGCCGAGAACCTCTTCGGCGGAGCCATGGGGATGGCGGGCGGCCGAGAAGAAGATGGAGAGTAGCAAGGAGGGATGAACCGGAGAGGCTCACGCCGTTCCATACATATAGCTGAGGGAGGCCAAACAACGGCCTCCACGATCGCAGGTAACCATGACCCGTTTTGCATGCAGGGACCTGTCAAATCATGAAGCTACCGAGGCGTCGTGGGGGAGCCAGGACGCCCACGTCCAATCAACCGCCGCGCGGCGACCAAGGCCGGAGGCTATTGGGGCCCGCGGCGCTTCGCACTTGCCTCTTCGCTTCTCTGCTAAGCCAAGTCCAAGCGCGCCTTGGGCCCGGGGGCTACTGTCGGCGTTCTGGGAACGGGGGTACCCAGACTTGCCTGCCCGCAGCCTGCGGCGTGGCTCAAGGAGTGGCCAAGTACGGCCCATCTTCATTAACACATGCTCAAGACCCTCGCGAGGGGCCAAGCCTCGCGGGGCGGACGATAGGAGGCTTCCTCAGGCGCGGCCTCATCAGGCTGGCTCACGAGGAGGCGGAGAGATCAAGGTGGGGTACCTCACGAGGTGCCCGTGACGCAAGCCATGACGACCAAGGACAGGCGGGCGCCAGGCGGGCGCCGGCCTGCGCAGAGTCCTTGTTTCCCCTTTGGTGCAAAGGGAGCAAGCGCAGGCAAGGGTATCAAGCAAAGGCAACCATTTCGGTGCAACAAGACCAAGACCAGTAGGACGGCAGGATGGAGGTCATCGTGGAGCCCAAGCCAGCGTCATCGTCAGGGCTTTCGGCAGGCGAGGACCAACTTTAGTCAGGATAAGTGTACTAGATGTGCCCCTTCAAATGGCCAATTGTTGGCGCCCTTCCTGCTCAATATTTGGGAAGAGGCCCGGGGCCTTCGCCTATAAATAGGGCTAGCCACCACAAGGTAGAGGCATCGAGAGAACGAGAGAGAACAACCAGAGAGAGAGAGAGAGAGAGAGAGAGAGAGAGGAGACTGAACTCCCCTAGCAGTTCATCGCACCAATGAAGTACAGACCCTCGCGAGGCTGTTCTTCCCTTGTATTGTTCCTCGTCAGCCCCAGAGGTAATCCACACACCACAAACTGGAGTAGGGTATTACACCACAATGGTGGCCTGAACCAGTATAAATCTTGTGTCCCTTGTGTTGTTCTCTGAGTAGTTTAGATCCTTGTGAGGCGGTGAAACACGGGTAGGCTGGGGGTGTGATCTCCACGCGCACCCCAGTGTTCGAACCTCAAGGGTCTGTCGGAACCCGAAATCCGACACAAGCAATCATATCAGAAATATATTTCAATTGTTTCATAACCTTTGCATTGAAGTGGTCTTGTTTTCTAATGTAGTTTTCAAACTCATAAAGGCATTGGCTAAGATGAATATTGTGAGGATTATCATTTCCATTGAACTTCATAAGAGAATTTACCTCTACCACCTTAGTCAGTGGTGGTGTATCAAGCCCATGTATTTCTTCAATAGGAGGTAAATTTTTAACATCCTCGGCTTTAATACCTTTTTCCTTCATAGATTTCTTTCCCTCTTGCATATCTTCAGGACTTAGATATAATATACCCCTCTTCTTCGGAGTGGGTTTAGGCGGTGGTTTGGGAATAGTCCAATCATCATAATTTTTCAATATGTTATTCAATAATTCTTCAGCTTGAGCAATAGCCCGTTCCCTAAAAAGACAACTAGCACAACTATTTAGGAAGTCCCTAGAAGCATCGGTTAGTCCATTATAGAAGATATCAAGTATTTCATTTTTCTTAAGAGGATTATCAGGCAAAGCATTAAACAATTGGAGAAGCCTCCCGTGGGAGACTCTCTTCTTCAATTTGCACAAAGTTAAATATTTCCTGCAAGGCAGCTTGTTTCTTATGACCAGGGAAATATTTTTCAGACAAGTAGTAGATCATAACCCGGGGACTACGCACGCAACCAAGAGCAAGAGTATTGTACCAAGCTTTAGCATCGCCCTTTAATGAGAATGAAAATAGCTTGAGAATATAGTAATAGCGAATCTTCTCATCATGAGCAAAAAGGGTAGCTATATCAATCAACTTAGTAAGATGTGCCAGAATAGTTTCACTTTCATAACCATGGAAAGGATCAGATTCAACCAAAGTGATTAACTCTGGGTCGACAAAGAATTCATAATCCTTATCATCAATAAAGATAGGCGAAGTAGCAAACTTAGGATCACATTTCATTCTAGCATTAAGAGATTTTTCTTTATACTTGCATAGTAATTTTTCTAGATCATCTCTATCCTTACAAGCAAGAATATCTCTAGTTGCCTCCTCACTCATAGTATAACCTTTTGGTACCTTTGAGAATTCACATCTAGGAGGACTAGTTCTAGTAGGTGTTTCAGTATTTTCAGTTTCAAGTTCATCATCAGATTCAACAATATCATGTTGTCTTACTCTAGCAATTTTTTCATCAAGAAATTCACCTAGTGGCACATCATCATCAAGCAAGGTACTAGCATCATCATGAGTAGCATTCATAGCAGAAGTAGCATCATCAATAACTTGCAACATATCAGAATTAGTAGCATGTGGTGGTGGTGTTGCAAGTTTACTCATAACAGAAGGTGAATCTAAAGCAGAACTGGATGGCAGTTTCTTACCTCCCCTCGTACTTGAGGGAAATATCTTAGTCTTTGGATCCTTCAGATTCTTCATAGTGATAATATGATAATAACCCCAAGTGACTCAACAGATATAGCTCTGCTCCCCGGCAACGGTGCTAGAAAAAGGTCTTGATAACACACAAGTATAGGGGCTTGCAACAGTTTCCGAGGGTAGAGTATTCAACCCAAATTTATAGATTCGACACAAGGGGAGCCAAAGAATATTTGAAGGTATTAGCAACTGAGTTGTCAGTTCAACCACACCAAGAAATTAAATATCTGCAGCAAAGTGAGCAGTAGCATAGTAATATGATAGTTCTGATAGTAGCGACGGCAGCAATAGTAACTTAGTAGAAACAATATAAGAGAAATTCGTAGGCATTGGATCGGTGACTTGTTGGATGATATTCATCATGTGACAGTTATAAGCAAGGGAGAGGCACTAGCTCCAGTTCATCGATATAATGTAGGCATGTATTCCGTAAATAGTCATACCCTCCCGTGGCAGTGGGGTCCATATTGGAAACTAAGGGATATTAAGGCCTCCTTTTAATAGAGAACCGGAACAAAGCATTAACACATAGTGAATACATCAACTCCTCAAACTACGGTCATCACCGAGAGTGGGACCGGTTGTAGTCACTCCGGGGTTGTCAGATCATAATCGTAGTAGGTGATTATAACTTGCAGGATCAGATCTAAAACATGGATATAATGATGAATTCATGAATGGTTCAGATCTGAGTTCAGGGCACCCGGGCCCGAGGTGACAAGCATTAAGCATAGCAAAGTCATAGCAACATCAATCTAAGAACATAGTGGATACTAGAGATCAGTCCCTAACAAAACTAACTCGATTACATGATGAATCTCATCCAACACCTCACCGACCAGCGAGACTACGAAGGAATTACTCACTCTTGGTGGAGAGCATCATGGAATTGGTGATGGAGATGGGTTGGTGATGACAAAGAATGAAGGTCCCCCTCTCCGGAGCACTAAACGGACTCCAGATCTGCCCTCCCGAGGAAGAATAGGGCTTGGCGGCGGCTCTGTCTCGTGGATCATGATAATTCTTTCTCCCTCAATGTTTCTAGAAATATGTGTCGGTGTACTAGAGTAGGGGTACCCTAGTATCCCGAACTTGTGCACGGGCAGTTGCAGCACCCCGCGGCAAGGCTTGCTGGGTGACCGCCAAGGTCCTCCGTGGTTCCTTTGGAGCCATTCAAGAACAAAGTATTCAAGCCAAGGAGACAAGGCCCCGGCAAGAGGAGCTTGCCGGGAAGGCCAACCAAGGCATCTCAAGGAACTTGCCGTGACGCGCCACGCGTCCCGGCGAGGCCCGATGAGCGACAAGCTTCCGGACGCGACAAGACAACGACCGCGGCAAGGCGCTTGCCGCGGCAAACTACCACTCTGTACCAGCGCTCCAGCACATCCACCAACGTGTCGCCCTGGGACCTTTCCAGGCGCGCGTGACAAGAGGCTGTGCGTCCAGCGGTGCGCGGTGGCAAGTGACACTGACAAGATTGCCATTGTGGCAAGCGGTGGCGTCCCTGACGGTCCCTTTTTGCACTATTTGGGCGACGTAGACGGGCATTTAATGCCTTTGTCCCCTGCCGTCAGGGTTAGGTATGATACACTGTACAGGTAGTTGTACCAACCGCAATTCCTTTTCCATTTTTACCCTTGTCTACGTTGCCACCTGTTGGAGACCCCTTTAGCATATAAAAGGAGGTCCATGCGCAACGTAGAGAGGGGGTTCGAAGGCAGAAAAACACTCACGCTCGGTCTTGTTAGCAGCTAGTGTGTACTGTAGCACTCAGCGCTCCCGAGCAAGAACTCAATACACTCAGACATGCAGCAGTAGGAGTGTTATCTCTCCGGAGAGCTCCGAAGCTGGGTAAACTGCTCGTGTGCTTCGCCTCCATCCGCTCTTCGTGCGATCTCCGCCCCCCCCCCCCCGCCGAACCGAAAGGGGCTCGGTCCGCTGGTCCCATAGGTGTTCGTGGATCAGTTTCCCCGACAATATATGATTTTATAGTATCAAGGGGGGCATTTGTGGGGCCACCAGGTGGGTACAACCCACCCGGGCGCGCCAAGAGAGGGGGGCGCGCCCTGGTGGGTTGTGCCCACCCAGGTGCCCCTCTCCGGCAGGTCTTGGCTCCAGAAATTCTTATTATTGATATAAAATTCCTGAGAAAGTTTCATTCTGTTCTGAGAACTTTTATTTCTACATAAGAACAACACCTTGGTAGTTCTGCTGAAAACAACGTCAGTCCAGGGTTAGTTTCATTCAAATCATGAAAATTAGAGTCCAAAACAAGAGGAAAAGCGTGAGAAAAAGTAGATACATTGGAGACGTATCACTCAACAGCAAGTGAATAATTCATAGGCATTTCTTGACGCTTACCGATATTACCTATTCTTTGACATTCATCACAAGACAAGACGAACCTACAAGCATCCTTGAAGAGAGTAGGCCAATAAAAACTAGATTGCAATACCTTATGAGCAGTTCTGTCTCCCGCATGATGTCCTCCATAAGCCTTGGACTAACATTTCCATAGGATTTGTTCCTGTTCATGCTCAGGTACACAACGTCTAATAGTACCATCTACTCCTTTATAAAGATGTGGGTCATCCCAATAGTAATGTCTTAGATCATAGAAGAATTTTTGTCTTTTGTTGGTATGTGAAGCTAGGTGGTATGTATTTAGAAACAATATAATTAGCATAGTCAGCATACCAAGGTGTACTATTAGAAACATTTATTGCAGCTAACTGTTCATCAGGAAAGCTATCATTAATAGGTTGTGGGTCATCAAGAATATTTTCAAGCCTAGACAAATTATCAGCTACGGGGTTCTCTGCTCCTTTCCTATTAGTGATATGCAAATCAAATTCTTGTAGCAGAAGAACCCACCTAATGAGTCTTGGTTTAGCATCTTTATTTTCCATAAGATATTTTATAGCAGCATGATCAGTGTGAACAATCACTTTAGAATCAACAATGTTGGATCTAAATTTACCATAAGCAAACACCACTGCTAAGAATTATTTTTCAGTAGTAGCATAATTTTGTTGAGCACTATCCAGAGTTCTACAAACATAATGGATAACATTTAATTTCTTATCAACTCTTTGTCCTAGGACAGTACCAACAACATAATCACTAGCATCACACATAATCTGAAAAGGCAAGTTCCCAATTAGGTGGTTGAACAACATGTGCAATAATTAAGGCTTTCTTTAGTGTTTCGAAGGCTTCCAAACAATCATCATCAAACACAAAAGGAATATCCTTTTGCAAAATATTTGTAAGAGGCCTAGAAATTTTAGAAAAGTCTTTGATAAACCTTCTATAGAAACCAGCATGACAACGGAAACTATGAATACCTTTCATATCTTTAGGACATGGCATTTTCTCAATTGCATCAACCTTGGCTTTGTCCACCTCAATGCCTTTTTCAGAAATTTTATGGCCCAAAATAATACCTTCGTTAACCATAAAGTGGCACTTCTCCCAATTCAAGACAAGATTTGTTTGTTCACATCTCTGAAAGACTCAATCAAGATTGCTTCCACAAGCATCAAAAAACTTCCCATAAACAGAAAAGTCATCCATGAAAACCTCAACAATCTTTTCACAAAAATCAGAGAAGATAGCAGTCATACATCTTTGAAAGGTAGCAGGTGCATTGCACAGATCAAAAGGCATACATCTATAAGCATAAGTTCCAAAAGGACAAGTAAAAGTGGTCTTTTCTTGATCAATTTGTGAAACAGGTATTTGCGAAAAACCATAATCCATCAAGGAAGCAAAAATGGTGTGCTTAGATATTCTTTCTAACATTTGATCAATAAAAGGCAGAGGGTAATGATCTATTATAGTTGCTTTGTTTAATTTTCTATAATCAATTACCATCCTATAGCCTGTGACAATTCTTTGTGGAATAAGCTCATTTTATCATTAGGAACAACAGTAATACCTCCCTTCTTAGGGACACAATGAACATGACTTACCCATTCACTATCAGCTATAGGATAGATTATACCTGCTTCCAGAAGTTTCAATATTTCTGTTCTCACCACTTCTTTCATCTTCAGATTTAACCGACGTTGGTGATCAACAACGGGTTTAGCATCAGATTCCATATTAATCTTGTGCTGACATAGAGTGGGACTAATGCCCTTAAGATCATCAAGACTAAATCCAATAGCAGCTCGGTGCTTCGTTAGAACTTTCAATAATCTTTCTTCTTCATGTTCTGAAAGGTTAGCACTAATAATGGCAGGATAGATCTTTTTCTCATCAAGATAAGCATATTTCAAAGTGTTTGGCAGTTGTTTTAATTCAAACAAAGGATCACCTTTAGGTGGAGGAGGACCTCCTAGAGTTTCAATAGGCAGATTGTATATAAGCAGAGGTTGTTATTCGAAAAGATTATATCTATTTCATTTCTTTCACACATATGCAAATCGTTTTCATTGTCTAGCAAATATTGTTCTAAGGGATCAGTAGGAGGTACATCAATAGAAGCAAGACCAATAATTTCATCCGTACTAGGCAAATCTTTCTTATGAGGTTTTCTATTAAACTTGGAAAAATTAAATTCATGAGATTCATCACCAAAGCTAACAGCGACAGTTTGTTTCCCACAATCTATTCTAGCATTGACGGTGCTCAAGAAAGGTCTACCAAAGATAATGGGACAAAAGTCATCTTGTTGGGAACCAAGAACAAGAAAATCAGTAGGGTATTTTACCTTCCCACACAAGACTTCAATATCTCTAAGGATCCCAATTAGTGATATAGTATCTCTATTGGCAGGTTTAATAGTAACATCTATCTCTTCTATTTTAGTAGGTGCTATTTCATTCTTAATTTCTTCATATAAGGAAAAAGTAATAGCACTCAAGCTAGCACCTATATCACATAAACCATGATAACAGTGATCTCCTATCTTGACCAAGACAACAGGCATGCCCACAACTAGTCTATGCTTATCTTTTTCATCGGGTTTGCAATTCTAGAAGCTTCATCACTGAAGTAAATAACATGCCCATCAATATTATCAACCAAGAGTTCTTTAACCATAGCAAAACTAGGTTCAACTCTGATTTGTTTAGCTGGTTTGGGTATTCTAATATAACTTTTGTTGACAACAGTTGAAACTTTAGCATGTTCCTTCATCCTAACAGGAAAAGGTGGTTTTTCAATATAAGCAGTGGGAACAACTGGATCAACATTGTAAATGATAGATTCTTCTTTAGATTTTATCGGTTCTTTAATTTCTTCTTTAATAGGTGGGTGATATTTAAACCACTTCTCCTCAGGGAGATCAACATGAGTAACAAAAGATTCACAAAAGGAAGCTACTATCTTAGAGTCAAGTCCATATTTAGTGCTAAACTTTTGAGAAGCATCGGTATTCATAAAAGATTTAACACAATCAAACTTAGGTTCAATACCTGACTCTTTACCTTCTTCGAGTTCCTAATCTTCAAATTGCATTTAATTCTTTCTAAAAGATCCCACTGGAATTCAATAGTCTTCTTGATAAAAGAACCAGTACAAGAAGTATCGAGCATGGATTGATCATTACAAGAAAGCCGAGCATAAAAATTCTGAATAATAATTTCTCTTGAGAGCTGATGATCGGGGCATGAATATAACATTGACTTAAGCCTCCCCCAGGCGAGAGCGATACCTTATCCTTCACGAGGACAAAAATTATATATATAATTCCGATCACGATGAACTAGATGCATAGGATAATTTTTTTGATGGAATTCCAATTTCAACCGATTCTAGTTCCAAGATCCAATATCATCTCATAGCCTATACCATGTCAATGCTTTCCCTTCAAAGATAAAGGGAAAACCTTCTTCTTAGATTCATCTTCGGGTAAACCTGCATGCTTAAACAATCCACAAATTTCATCCACATATATCAAGTGCATATCAGGATGTTCGGTTCCATCTCCTGCATAAGGATTAGCTAGCAGATGTTCTACCATACCCAAAGGAATTTCATATTCAATATTTTCAGTAGGTGCAGTAGGTTGAGTGGCAACTAATTGTGGTTCCGGTCGAGGTGAAGATAACCCGAACAAACCCCTCAAAGGATTTTTTTTCCATAGTAGCATATGACAATAAATTTCAGCATGTAGTAATAATGTTTCCATACCAATTTCCACTTACCAAAAGCGCTTCACTCCCCGACAACAGCGCCAAAAAATAGCCTTGATGACCCACAAGTATATGTGGTCAATTGTAGTCTTTTCGATAAGTAAGAGTGTCGAACCCAACAAGGAGCAGAAGGAAATGGCAAGTGGTTTTAGACAAGGTAATGTCTACAAGTGATAAAATTGTTAGTAGCAAAGTAGTTTGATAGCAAGGTAATTTGTAACGAGCAAGTAACGATAGTAGTAACAAAAGTGCAGCAAGATAGCCCAATCCCTTTGAGGCAAAGGACAGGCCAAAACGGTCTCTTATGATAAGCAAAGTGTTCTTGAGGGTACACGGGAATTTCATCTAGTCACTTTTATCATGTTGGCTTAATTCATGTTCGCTACTTTGATAATTTGGTATGTGGGTGGACCGATGCTTAGGTGCTGTTCTTACTTGAACAAACCTCCTACTTATGATTAACCCCCTTGCAAGCATCAGCAACTACGAGAAAAGTATTAAGAATAAATTCTAACCATAGCATTAAACTTTTGGATCCAATCGGTCCCTTGCGGAATAGCGCATAAACTAGGGTTTAAGATTCTGTCACTCTTGCAACCCATCATCTAATAACTACTCCACAATGCATTCTCTTAGGCACAAATATGGTGAAGTGTTATGTAGTCGACGTTCACATGACACCACCAAGGGAATCACAACATACATATCATCAAAATATCAAACACCTATCAAGTTCACATGATTACTTGCAACATGATTTCTCCCATGACCTCAAGAACAAAAGTAACTACTCAGAAATGATAACCATGCTCAAGATCAGAGGGGTATTAAATAGCATAATGGATTTAAACATATAATCTTCCACCAAATAAACCATATAGTAATCAACTACAAGATGTAGTCAGCATTACTAGTTACCCACAAGCACCAATCTTTAGTTCCGTACAAAGATTGAACACAAGAGATGAACTAGGGTTTGAGAGGAGTTGGTGTTGTTCAAGATCTTGATGAAGATAGCCCTCCCCAAGATGGGAGAGTTGTTGGTGATGATGATGACGATGATTTCCCCCTCCGGGAGAGAAGTTCCCGCCGGAGGGAAAAAGTGCTCCTGCCGAGGTTCCGCCTCGAGACGGCTGCGCTTCGTCCTGAAAGTTCTCTCCTTATTTTTTTCTAGGTCAAAATGATTTATATACCAGAAGAGGGGCACCGGAGGCGGGCCTGGGTGAGCACAACCCACCAGGGCATGCCTGGCCTCCCTGGCGCGCCCAGGTGGGTTGTGCCCACCTGGTGGGGCCCTCTGGTACTTATTTGCTTCAATATTCCTCAAATATTCCATAAAAATCATTGTAAATTTTTAGCTTATTTGGAGTTGTGCATAATAGGTAGCCTGACGTAGCTTTTTTAGGTCCAAATTTCTAGCTGCCAGAATTCTCCCCCTTTGTGTATACCTTGCATATTATGAGAGAAAAGTCATTAGAATTACTCCAAAAAGCATAATTATACAATAAAACAACATAAATAACAGTAGGTAAACATGATGCAAAATGGACGTATCAATGCAGTAGGTAAACATTCTCCCCCCTCTTCTCTCTGGTAGACACCGAGAGTGACGATGCTACCGTGTACTCCCCGACGTCCAGCCCCTTTCAGCAGAGCTTCCAGGCAAGCAAACCCCCTTGATCATTTCGATATCGCCCATTCCATTCTCTCTCATGCTTGCATTAGATTTTGCTTGTGTAAATGATTGCTCCTATTATGATTCATAGCCTGTTTTTGTACCTTACATGCTTATCCTATATGCTTAGCATAGGTTGGTTAGTGATCCATCAGTGACCCCTCACCTTGTCCCTGTTGCCCCCGCTGGATTACCAGGTAACTCAATCAACATGATCGACGTCCAGGGCCCGACACATCACCCCCTTTAGTTGTATGACTCTGCAAAGCTACTATCGAGTGCCGAAGGTGATACCTCATAACACACTCCTGAAGATAACTCTATAGTGTAGCTAATCGGTCGTGGTCCATCGAGGGTGATTCCTCCTTCACCACTCCCGATAAAGGCTTTGTCGTGCAACACCTCAAGTGTTAACCATCGAGGGTGATTCCTCCAAGTTCACCTTGACGGTTACATCAAGTGGATTCCATCGAGGGTGATTCCTTGGATTCCCCCTTGGTGTTTTGGACACACAGTTACTTTGACTTTACCACAGAATCATGTTAAAGACGGGTCAGTCCCGAGGGGTACCCGCGAGAGTTACTAAAGTCGGATTGACCTGGAGGGTACCCGTGAGATAATTACAAGGCACAGCCGGGCAGGCAGACTGCCCTGAAGTGGTTTGGGCCTGGCCCTTGTCATAAGTCTTCGAGACGGGGCGACAGGAGCACTGATCGTCACCACGCGCTCCCAAGACACTAACGAGATTGGGTATTTGATCTTAGTTGGTCGTTGATCTATACGCACTAACCGCCACGCAGGATAAGTTATGGGCACTCGGCATCCTACGTTTCTTCCGAAAGCTCATAGACATTAGTGGTTCAGTGGTGCGCGCCTGGGTGGCCCGCATAAGCACCTGCTTTGTATAAATAGGTAGCCAGGACTGATCCCGGTGTTTGCAATGTGAAGGATTGCAAAGGGCGATTGTTGGCCCATGAACCCTTGGCATTTATGACGTAGACCGGCGTGGTGGACTCTCTGTTGAGACTAGGTAGTTCTACGATGTGTTAATCTTTCGAGGCTGGGCATTACCCAGGAAAGTGTGTCCGACCAGAGATGATTCAGCATATCGGGTAATGTGGTGCACCCCTGGAGGGAAGTTTATCTATTCGAATATTCGTGTCCATGGTAACAGGACAACTTGGAGTTGTATCCCAATCTATACAACTAGAACTGGATACTGGAGATGATAATTGGATATGATGGCTTCGGGATTGCTTTCTCGTAGGGAGCCGAGGAAGGATCTCTGGGCTTTAATACTACAACATGCTTGTTGTTTATTATATGCTAATCTACACTCTTCTAATGCAACAAGATGCTTCAAGATGCTAGTGTTTGATATGCTAGGCTCCCCCCTCTTCTGGCACTTCTACAGTTCAGTCCAAAGATATAGCCCCATTCCTTTGATACTGATGCATACTTAGTATAGATTTGATGTAAGTCTTGTGAGGACTTCGGATGAGTACTCAGGGTTGCTTTGCTACCTCTTTTCCCCCTATACCAAATTACTGCGATCAGATGGTGGAGCCTAGGAGCCAGCTGATCCCGTTGATGACTACTACTACCTCGACAAAGCTTACTACTACGTGGAGACAGCCGACGACCAGTAGTAGTTAGGAGGCTCCCAGGCAGGAGGCCTTGCATTTTTTATCGTTGTTGTTGTTTGTGCTATCCTTCTTAAGGCAGACTTGTTTAATTACCTTATGTCTGTACTCAGATATTTTTTGCTTCCGTTGACTCGTTTGTATTCGAGCCCTCGAGGCCCCTGACTTGTAATATAAAGCTTGTATTATTTTAATTTGTGTCTAGAGTTGTGTTGTGATATCTTACTGTGAGTCTCTAATCTTGATCGTCCACATTTGCGTGTATGATTAGTGCACGATTAAATCGCGGGTGTCACAATGCATGTATCAATGAACAACTTGCTAAAGCTAAAGAATTTGAGAATGCTGAAACTGATGAAACTATTGAAACTGAAGATTATATTCACCTATTGGACCTGGCTCTCCTATATATGAATTACCTAAGATACTTGAGGGTTATGTTATGGAAGGAGAAATAGCTAAGGACTTTCTTGCTTGTAATGATAGAGATGATCTCAAGAAAGTATTAGTCAAGTTGAAAAAAAATCTTTGAATGCTAGAATGAAATATGATCGTAAGTTTGCTACTTCACCTATCTTTTTGTGATTGATAAGGATTATGAATTCTATGTCGATCCTGAGTTAATCGCTTTGGTTGAATCTAATCCTTTTCATGGTTATGAAACTGAAACCATTGTGGCACATATTACTAAATTGAATGATAGCCACCCTATTTGCTCATGACAAAAAGAATCGCTACTGTTATATTCTTAAGTTGTTTCCTTTCTCGTTAAAGGGTGATGCTAAGACATGGTTTAATACTCTTGCTCCTAGTTGTGTGCATAGTCCCCAGGATATGATTTATTACTTCTCTATGAAATATTTTCCTGCTCATAAGAAACAAGCTGTCTTAAGGAAATATTTAACTTCATGCAAATTTAAGAAGAGAATCTCAATCAAGCTTGGGGAGGCATCTCCAATTAATTTATGCTTTGCCTGATCATCCTCTCAAGAAAAATGAAATACTCGATATCTTTTATAATGGATATCGATGCTTCTAGGGACTACCTAGATAGTTGTGCTAGTTGTGTTTTTAGGGAACGAACTTTTGAATAGGCTGAAGAACTATTGAATAATATACTGAGGAATGATAATGATTGGACACTTCTTGAACCACCACCTTAACCAACTCCGAAGAAGAGAGATATTCTATTTCTCAATCCTAAAGATATATAAGGGGCAAAGAAATCTATGAAGGAAAAAGGTATTAAAGCTGAAAATGCTAAGAATTTACCACCTATTGAAGAAATACATGGACTTGACACTCCGACACAGGTATTATAGGTAAATTCTCTTATAAAATTTGATGAAGGTGATATTCCTTACAATAAATCTCCTATTCAATGCTTGTATGAATTTGACAACTACATTATCAAGCAAGATCACTTTAATGCTTATGTTATGAAACAACTCAAACATAATGCATATACGATTGATCGCTTGAGTGACTTGTTATTTAGAATTACAAATGATGTTAAGGGTGTAGTTAAACATGCTTCTATGGTCCATACTCAGTTAGAAGAAATAGCTAAGTCACAAAAGGATTTTCTTAATGAAATGAATAGTAATATGAATGATCATGCGGTTAGAGTAATGACTAGAGGAGGTAAAATGACTCAAGAGCCACTTTATCCTGAAGGTCGCCCTAAAAGAATTGAACAAGACTCTCAAAGAATTAATGCTGATACACCTAGTCCATCTAAAAAGAAGAAGGGAAAAAAAAGAAAAAATATAGGACTTTGCATGCTTCTAGTGAACCTGAGGTGGAAAAACCATCTGAGGATAGTAATGATGTTTCTATTTCTGATGCGGAAACACAATCAGGTAATGAATATCCACCTAATGATAATGATAATGTTCATGTAGATGCTCAACCAGACAATGATAAAGATCATGATAATGATGTTGAAATAGAACCTGTTGTTGATCTTGATAATCCACCTCCTAAAAATAAACGTTGTGATAAAAGAGATTTTGTTGCTAGAAAACATGGTAAGGAAAGAGAACCATAAGTTCAGAAACCCATGCCTTTCCCAACAAAACCATCTAAGAATAAGGATGAAGAAGAATTTGAATGCTTTGCTGAAATGTTTAGGCCAATCTTCTTGCGTACTCGTTTGACTGTTATTTTAAAGATGGCCCCTTATGCTAAGTATACGAAAGATATTGTCACCAATAAAAGAAAGATACCTGAAGCTAAAAATTCCACCATCCTTGCAAACTATTCTTTTAAGTATGGCGTACCTAAGAAACTAGGAGATCTAGGAATAGCCATTATACCATGCTCCATTAAAAGAAACTATGTTAAAACTGCTTTATGTGATTTAGGAGCCAGAGTTAGTGTTATGCCTTTCTCTTTATATAGAAGACTTGATTTGAATAAACTCACATCTACTAAAATATCATTGCAAATGGCTGATAAATCCACCGCTATTCCTATCGGTATTTGTGAGGATGTGCCCATTGTGGTTGCAAATGTTACTATCTTGACAGATTTTGTTATACTTGATATGCCCGAGGACGACAACAGTCGATTATCCTTGATAGACCCTTCTTGAATACTGCAGGGGCTATTATTGATTGCAACAAAGGCAAGGTCACTTTTCATATCAATGGCAATGAGCACACGATACACTTTTTGAAGTAGCAATTCCAAGTAAATGGTATTAATGTTATTGAAAAGGGTCCAACAATTACTATTGGAAGTTTTGAGCTCCCTCTTCCTACTATCAAGAAGAAATATGAGACTCTTATTATTGGGGAGATGTGTATCCCCGTTGAGGTAACCTAGTGTTATACGAAGATTCTTTAGTTTCGTGTCATTCGAAAATGCTTTGTTAATAAGACCTGATCAACCTTATTAATAGATTCTTTTTTAGGAGCATGTGGTCGATGAATTTAGTAAGCACAACCTATTGTATCCCTTGTTTACTCCCTGTTATTTGAAGTTAACATAGTAGAAATGCCATGATTTTCCTGTTTTCTGAATTTTCCATGCAATGAAAAAAGACCAGAAAATAAAAGTTCTCAGAATGTCCTGAAATTTTAGTATGATTTTGTAGAATATTTGAGATTTTTTGGCATTGAGCATATCCCAGGGGGTGCACCTATGAGCCACAAGCTCCCAGGGTGCGCCACCCCCCAAGGGCACGCCTAGTTGGCTTGTGGGTCCCTATGGGACCGACTCACTTACCCTAGCTGCCCACTCGCTTTTTCTTCCTCCAAAAAAATCACTTGCTTGCTCAAACCCGTGTTCTTGCTCCTTTGACTACAAATTTTGATCTCCTTGGTCGGAGCTTTATTTCCAAAACTGCTCTGGGAGATTGTTCTTCGGTATGTGACTCCTCCAATGGTCGAATTAGTTTTTGTTCTAAGTGCTTTATATATTGCAATTTTTTTCTACTGTGGTGACCTTGTTCTTAAGCTTGCATGTCAAATTTATATGGTCCAAAGTAGTTTTGATGCATGATATAGCCCCTCAATGCTTATGGGAGTAGTTGTTATAAATTTTGTTGAGTTTGGTTCACTTTTATTTGGGGTCACTAAAAAATTCAGAAATATTTCAGAGGAATAAGATGCTCAGGAAAATGTTCCAAGGTGGTTCTTCGAGCAAGAGATCTCTAAGCCTTGCAATATGTGAGCCGGACCTCGAGCCACCGCGAGAAGCCCTTGTGCGCCCATGTGAATGGCCTTCGGATTCCTTTATGATTCAAGCTAGTGTTAAGGAGGAGTTTGACATGTATGTGCACAATCTCGGGCTGACGGACTTCGTATCACATAAGTGTACACAATGTTATAATCTCACTGATTCTTTTGTGCGCAAATTTGATTACGTGCCTCATCGCAATTCACATGATGTTATTCTTAACTTATATGAAAAATCATTTCGCATGAGCCTTGAATAATTTAGTTTAGCTTGCAAAATTCCTTACTGGGGAATATGCACTGAGCCTCGCAAATCTGATTACAATGATTTCCTACTTAATATTACTCAGGGTGAAACTAAAGGCATACCACAAGCCACCACGGGGAGCATTCATTTTCCTGCTATACATTATTTTGCTCTCTTTATTGGTAGATGCATCAATGGTAAACATGATCATAGTCATCTTTGTGCCCCTGGTTTGAGCATTTTTAAGAGTGCAGTGTTGAGGGATAGACAATTTAACATGGGGGCCATTGTTGCACGGCGTTTAAAAAATAATGCTTTAGTTGGATATTTCTTTGGTGGAATTTATGCTACTCGCTTAACCGCCCATCTAGAGATACACATTAAAGAAAATGATACCATGTTGCCACCTAGTTTTCTTAACTATGATGCTATGGTACTCTACCAGTTCCTAGAGAGGAACGACCCTCCCCTCAGATACATGTTAATCTTTAATCGGCGCCGTGTCTTCCATATTACTTTGCCTCCTCGTTCCTTATTTAACTTCCAAGAAAAATGTAGACACTTCATACTTGAGGAGGAGGCCGAGGAGTATGAGAGGGCGGTAGAGACCGCCCGCCTTGATGAGGCACCACGCCAAGCTTTGGCAGCCTCTTACGAGTACAACCCGAACTATGACTTTGGGTATTATATAGGCATTACATTCACGTACCACTTCATACTTGAGGAGGAAGTCGACGAGTATGTATTTCTCACAGACATTACATTCATGTACCACACATTTCATTCCAGTTGTCGGTGTTCATCCTTTTTTCATTGTATATCCATGTTAGTTTTATTTTTGCTTTCTTCTTGTGTGTTTGAAAAACTTCGAAAATCCAAAACAAGATTCCCGTTTCTTTTCGGTTTTTCTTTCTTGTTTATTAGCTTGTAGTATTAAAAGAAAACCCAAAAAGATTTCCCATTCTTCTTTTACTTGTTGGGAGCTTTCCCGTGTAAATATTTTGTCTCGTTCTTCGTTTTTCTCCCTTGTTGCTTTTTATTTCTTCAAGAAAAACAAAAACTTCAAAAATATTCCAGTGTGTTTCTCTGAATTTATTTTCTTTTCTTTGGGTTGCCGTGAGCAAAAGACCACAATGGACATGTTCAGTGCCTCTCATATGCATTATTTTGATCTAACGAAGAGCCCATATTACCTCGTCTTCTCCTTTGAATAAAATGTTTGCAGATTCTAGCTTAGTCCACGATAGAGTTTGTCGGGGGAAATGAATACCTATCTGATCAGGGGTGATCCCTTCTATGGTTGACGGGGAGAGAAGCTGCATGAAGAGCGGGTCTAGCAATCAGTGCAAGGCATTTTTACCCAGGTTCAGGCCGCAAGGATGCGTAATACCCTAGTCATGCTTGTGTGTATATTATGTGTTCTTGAGCTCTTGAACTAGCTACAGTGCGTGCCTAGTCCAAAAAGTCAGAATCCTCTCTCAGTATGCCTCGGGCCTCCTTTTATACATCAAAGGGGTTGCCACAGTGGCACACGGGAGGTGGAAAGTATCTACAGTGTACAAGCTTATCTCTGGCATCATAGGACAAACGCCTTAAATGCGTTGCCTACATGCCCCTTCACTTTATTGGGGACGGCAACAGAAGCCATCCCGTTCATTGCCGCCTTAACACGCATCCGGGCTGACGAGGCATGTGGTGCCATGCTGGCTAGCTAGCTGCCGTGTTGGCACGGTGGTAGAGCCTCCACGTAGATCTGCAAGTCGCCACACAGGCGTCTGCCTAGTTGGCTAGCTGGTCGTCGCACTGGAGTGGTGGTGAGGTGGCAAAACCTTGTCGGCCGTGGGCCTGGCCGCGGCCCCGCGATCGTCCCCGGCAAGGCTTCTCGGGGGCTCGCGGTCGTCCCCAGCAAGGGTCTTGCGGGGGTCTTCGTCTTCTGGTCTCATGTTGGCCCACAGGCTATCAATCTTCACAAAGATCTGCATGCTACTTTGCACGCGCCCTCTGAGCCTTGGACTTGACATTGTTGATGGTGTCAAAGATCCCAATCCTCAAGGGTGATGGCCTTGCTGGTATTTTGCAGGCTGCTCCGGCAAGGATCTTGCCAGGGCTATGCAAGCCGCCCCGACAAGGGTGTTGCCTGGGGAGGTCCAGCTTGTCTTTTGTTCCTTGTTCGTTGTCTTGATTGTCTGTCTTGGTAGTCTTGTGTTTTGTCTCCTTCTGCCCTACCCAACCCTGCCACAGGAGTGGCTACAACTGCCCGTGCACAAGTAAGGGGTAAAGAAGAGCCCATACTTTTGTACAGCGCCAGACTTGCACTATTATTATTTTCGTATCATTCGGTCGTGCAAGTGAAAGGCAATAATGATGATTATTCGATGAAGTGATTGAGGTGAAGAAAAGTTGGTTTGAACTCCTCTTGTTTTTGTTTTTGTAAATATGTTTAGCTCATCATTCCTGACTTAGTGTCATTATGAGTAAACATGTTTGTGATGACAATTAGAGATTATAGTTGATCATTACATGCTCAATTAGCTAGGACTGGATAATGATTTATCCTGACTGTCAACTTGCATTAAAATGTTATGATGTAGTATGATAGTATGGTATCTCCCTCTGAATGATTCGAGTGGCTTGACTTGGTACATGTTCACACATGTAGTTGATTCAAAACCAACATAGCCTCCACGATATTTATGTTCATGGTGTTTGATATCCTACTCATGCTCGTATTCAATGTTAATTGTTCTCAATGCATATTTATGATCATTTGGTCGCTTCTCAATCTATCTGCTAGCCTTCGCTTATACTAAGCAGGAATACTGCTTGTGCATCCAAATCCTTAAGCCCAAAGTTGTTCTAGATGAGTCCACTATATCTACCTATATGCGGTATTACCCTGCCGTTCCAAGTAAATTTTCATGTGCCACCTCTAAACATTCAAATAAACTTATGTTTTGTGTTCCCATATGACATGGCTTAGAACTGCGTTAGTATTTCCCCAAAGAGGAAGGGATGATGCAGCAAACCTTTGGCAAGTATTTCCCTCAGTTATGAAACAAAGGTTACCGAACCAGTAAGAGAACCAAGCAACACTGTGTAAACGGTACCTGCACACAAAGAACAAATCCTCGCAACCCAACACGTAGGAGGGGTTGTCAATCCCTCCTCAGCAAAAAGATAAATTAAATTGTATGAGTTTGATAAATAGATCACACAAGAACACAAAATAAAAGATGCAAATAAAAAGTGCAGCAAGGTATTTTTGGGTTTTTGGAATAATAGATTTGAAAACATAATGATAACAGATAGATATGAAAGCAATATGATAAAAGATAGACCCGGGGGCCGTAGATTTCACTAGTGGCTTCTCTCGAGAAAATATCATACAGTGGGTAAACAAATTACGGTTATGCAATTGATAGAAGATCAAATAATCATGGCGATATCCAAGGCAATGATCATGTATATAGGCATCACGTCCAAGATTAGTAGACTGAAATGATTCTGCATCTACTACTATTATTCGACACATCAACCGCTATCCAGCATGCATCTAGTGTATTAAGTTCATGGAGAAACAGAGTGATGCAATAATAACGATGACATGATGTTGACAAGATCTATTCATGTAGGAATAGACCCCATCTTTTTATCCTTAATAGCAACAATACATGTGTGCCTCGCTACCCCTTCTGTCACTGGGCGAGGACACCGCAAGATTGAACCCACCACAAAGAACCTATTCCCACTTCAAGAAAAATGAATCTAGTTGGCCTAACTAAACAAAAGATTAGGAGAAGAAATACGAGGCTATAACAAGCATGCATATAGGAGACCAAGAACTCAAATAATATTCATGGATAGAACTCGTCATAAACTCGAACATCATCGGATCCCAACAAACACATCCAAAAAGTCATTACATCAAATAGATCTCCAAGAACATCGAGGAGAACATTGTATTAAGAATCAAAAAGAGAGAAGAAGCCATCTAGCTACTACCTACGGACCCGTAGTTCTATGGTGAACTACTCACGTGTCATCGAAGGAGCACCAATGAGGATGATGAACCCCTCCGTGATCGTGTGCCCCTCCAGCGGAGTGCCGGAAAAGGGCTCTAGATTGGATCTCCTGGTTCTAGAACTTGCGGCGGCCGTAATTGTGTTTCGTTGAATCCCTTAGGGTTTCTAGAATATTTAGGTATTTATAGAGCTGAGAGGTGGTGGAGGAGACCCTCGTGGGACCCACAACCCATCAGGGCACGCTAGGGGCCTCTGGTGCGCCCTGGTGTCTCGTGGGCCCCATGGGCCTCCCCTGGTGCACTTCCTTGGCTCCCAAGTTGTCTTTTGGTCCAAAAAATGTCCAAAAAGTTTCATTACGTTTGGACTCCATTGATAGGGATTTCCAACGAAGTAAAAAACAAACGAAAAACAACAACTGGCACTGGGCACTATGTCAATAGGTTAGTCCCAAGAAATGATATAAAGTTGCTATAAAATGATTGTAAAACATCCAAGAATGATAATATAACAACAGGGAACAATATGAAATTATAGATACGTTGGAGACATATCAGTATCCCCAAGCTTAATTCCTGCTCGTCCTCAACTAGGTAAATGATAAAAACAGAATTTTTGATGTGGGATGTTGCCTAACATGTTCATCACATATTCTTTTTCTTTTGTAGCATGGACATTTGGACTTTTAGATGGTTCATAGCAATAGTCTATATTTGACATGAAGACTTCAATACTCAAGCATATCAACAGTCAACCATGTCTTTCAAAATATCAACACTAAAGAAAGTTATCCCTAGCCCATCATGCTCAATCATTGACCCATTCATCAAACACACTCGAATATTAGCTACATCCAATGCACAAGTATGGTCATAGTGCTCCCTTGTTGGTGCTTTATAAGAGAAGATAGAGACTCAAAAAAATAAAAATGCGTAAAAGTAAATAGATAGGCCCTTCATAGAGGAAAGCAAAGATTTGTAGAGGTGCCAGAGCTCAAAGCTTAAAATTTTTTGAGGGGCATGCTTTTGCCGTCAACAAAAACAACCGAGTAATTCCAATACTTTCCATGCTAGATACATCATAGGCGGTTCCCAAACATAAAATAAAGTTGAGTCCTTTTTCCACCATTCTTTCATAATCCATGGCTAGCCGTATCAGCGGGTGCCTTCCATACCAACACTTTCCAAGGAATTTATTATTTGACAACATAAAATAAATTTCTTTTTCATTTTGGGACTGGGCATCCCTATTACTGCCACACTCTCGTGCAATGACAAGTGAATAAACACTCATCTTGAGAATAACACATCTTGCATGGAAAAATATTGGCCACCCCCTGCCGCTTCATGAGCGGTATGGGCACACAAAAAGGAAATTCATTTTGAAAATTAGAGCTGGCACATAAAAATTTACTTAGAACGGCATGGAAATACAGCAAGTAGGTAGGTATGGTGGACTCATATGGCAAAACTTGGTTTAAGGATTTTGGATGCACAAGTAGTATTTCTACTTAGTACAAGTGGAGGCTAGCAAATAGATTGAGAAGCAACCAACCAAGAAACAAAAATTCTCATAAACGAGCATTACTTTTATGCTTGCATAGAGAATCACAAACCTTAACACCAATATTCTTACTAAAGCATAATTACTCACCAACATGACTCACATATTACTATCATCATATCTCAAAACCATTACAAAAGAATCAAGTTTATTTTGTCCAATGATCTTCATGAAAGTTTTTATTATATACCTCTTGAATATCTATCACTTGGGACTAGTTTCATATCTTGCAATTGCTTTTGACAAGCTCAATCAAATCCTATATACTTAAGAAGTTCACCCCCACTACTTGATTTATCTCAACATGCAACATAGACACCTCAGCATCCAATCACATCTAGCCACGTCATATCATCACCAGATCTGCCACCTCAGCATTTTTTACAACTAATCACATGATTCAATTTTTCTTTATACTAAGAACCCACCTCCGTGGTCAATGAAGCAAGGAATCGTTTCCTATTCTTCCCTTTCCGTAACTGACAGGTTAGTAAATGATTTCCTCTTCCACTTTCCGTGGTGACTCCCTAACCACAAATACCCACTCTTTTCTCTCTGAGATTGCATCTCATCTATCCTTTGATCTCTCCACCCCCTTCTCTCTCACGACGCCGGCTACCTCACGGCCCACCGCGCCTCTAGCCTCACATCCTCCTGCCGCCATCGTGCGCCTTGCCGCGGGGTCATGAACGACCTACCAGCAGCCGTCAGCCTACCACCGCAGCGAAGTTGCCATGTGGTCGGCTGACGGCTGCCCTACATAATTCAGATCTTGAGAGATTGGAGTGAAGTTAGGAAATCAGATTGGAGTTTTTCATTTCTTCCTTCCTAGGGTCAAAATTATATAGGTGAACATGAACCTTGCAGAAATTTTTGTTTTGTGACTATGATTTGTTCTTTGCCGATTCATTTGGTAATAATCACCCAATGACAAATTAGCCGAAACACCATGACTAGCCACTGAACTCTGGTCATAAAGTTGTTGGTCATCTAATTATCTTGTTTATCAAGATGGATGTTCCGCCCAAAATATGCATGGTTGCCGGTGATTACAAGGTGTTTCCTCACTTCTCCATTTCAGTTACGTGGCATAGGGACTAATCCAAGGCATGCATAGCCAAACCAAGATCAATCTTCCATGCTCAAGGTCATATGTAATTAGAATCACCATATACCCGACTACCTGAAACCTGAGGTATATAATGATAAGATATGGTCATTATGCTTGATTTTCTTCAGAGACATGGATCTATTATTTTTATTTCTCATGATGTATTTTTCCTTCCTGAAATATGAAAATGCATTCAGGGCGACCATGTGTTGTCATTATTCCACATCCCATGATCTCATGAGATTAAATGAGAAGTATGAAATGCTAGTTGTAGCATTAGAAGAACAAAAGTTGATGATGTTCAGTTGTATGTAAAGATTTGGTATGTCCAGGACTACAATCATGAGAAGATTGTTTCTAGAGGACCAAAGATGGTTTAGTATAAATCCTTACGACGAATTTACATACTTCATATTATCTAGCATTTGACCTTTGTTATGTTGCACCTAGATATTGAAAGTGGTTCTTCAGATGTTGAAACAAAGTACAGGAATGTCATAAATCCTTTTGGTGCCTTTTCAAGGAAGGCAGATATATGTGAACATATCATCAGCAACTTGTGTTATTTATAGTAAGTATTCAGTTAAAGTTTCAACCTTTCTTATTTTTTTAGGTCCACTCCCCTCTGTTCACTAAGCATAGTTGGTTCGTAGATCTACCTTCCTTCCTCTGTTTTAGTTAAATCTAAACAAATAAATCCCTACGGATTGCATTTTTGTGCTCAGGTGTTATGCAATTGCAAATGATGAACTGACCAAGTGGTTATCTTCAAGGTGTGGCATTTATCGAACAAGTCGATAAGATTGTAGTATTTCATAGTACTTCCTAATTAGCTGGATATGCTCTACTCCAGCTTGCTCGTGGGTCACATGTAAATGTTAGTACGCCTTTTTATTGGCTATCATGTTTCTGGGATACTATCTATGAAGTTTATTCAAGAGAGTAGAGAATATATTTGTATCATTCTTAATGCTCTTCCATTGTAGCCTCCATCTCCTCAGACCTTTGTTGTCATGATGTCCTATTTTTGTTATTTATATGAACAACATGTGGCACTCGACCTGAATATTGGGATGTTCACCACTGGTACTTTGACACATTGCTTCGATGCCAATAATATTTCCAGCTAGATTTGATGACCTTTCCATTTACATGGTCTTATTTTAGGTAAATGCCTTTGCTGCCACAAATAGAGAGATATGGCTCATGTGAATCAGTTAATATTATGTTGTCCTACAATATTGTAAGGATAAACTTCCTCTGGTATGCCATTGAGGACAATGATACATGATAGATGGGAAGTTAAAAGCCACAACTCAAATCCGGTAAAAAAATTTGTACTATATGGTTGTCTCAGTCCATGCCATTTGTGTTCTGTTTTGACTCGCTGAAATGGAAAAATAATAATCAGAATAATCTTATTGTCCAAGATCTAAAAAATGTCATGCTTGAGATCATAAACCTCAAGAATTGTCATTATTTTTTTCATCTGTTTAATGTAGCTCATAAATTTCCATGTATAATTTCTTTTTGTTACAAGCAAATTCAGGCAACAACGCGATTAATATGGGTCTCAAGGATTATCTATGTATAGTCCTCATGCTCTTTACAACATCGTGTCGTACTTACTTTGGACAAAACACAGAAAATGACACAATAATCTTTTGCTCTGATGAACATGACTGATTTCATTATTCATGATACTTGAGCTTACTCTCTGTCAAATATATCAAGATACTACAATGGAGAATGTCCGTGTTTAGTTTTCATTATTTTTCATATTTGACAATCTTTTGATTGTGTCCATTGTAATTTTTCTATATCTTAAGATATAAAAAATACAATGTTGTGTGGTATTTTTTTATCTTTCTTGGCCAAAAAATTTTAAATTTACCTATTATTATGTGAATCAAACCAAGAGTTCCCGCAGCAACGCGTGGGGTATCATCTAGTTTAAGTAAAGAACATGAGCATAAAAAATTTCATCTCTCAAAATAATATAAGAGAAGCATGAGAGAATTTCTTCAAAAAAATTACTAACTCTCAAATAAATCTAAGTGAAGCATGAGAGTATTTCTTCAAAATTAAAGCACACCGTGCTCAAAAAGATATAAGTGAAGCACAAGAGTAAATCCAAGGCTCATTCATTTTTGAAGTGAAGCACATAGAGCAATTCTAACAAATCATCGCATAATGTTGGCTCTCTCAAATAGGTGTGTCCAGCAAGGATACTTGTGACGAACGAAAAATCAAAACAAGCAAAGACTCATAAAATACAAGACGCTCCAAGAAAAACTCATGATACATGATGAATAAAACTACAGCTCCACTTGAAATTACCAATTGTCGTTGCAAGAAAGAGGGGATGCCTTCCAGGGCATCCCCAAGCTTAGTTGCTTGGTTCTCCTTGAATATTACCTTAGGCTTCCATGGGGCATCCCCGATCTTAGGATCTTTACACTCCTTATGACTTGATCCATCGTGATCTCACACAAAACTTGAAAACTTCAATCACACAAAACTTAACAAAACCTTCATGACATCCGTTAGAATAAGAAAACCAATCTTTACTTTAAGTATTGTTGCAAACCCATTCAAATTTTGTATTGCATTATACCTACTGTATTCTAACTTTACCATGGATTATACCCCCGATACAATCCATAGATTCATCAAAATAAGAACACAATGCGACGAAAACAAAATCTGTCAAAAATAGAACAGTCTATAAAGACGCGATTTTTCTATACTTCTGTAACTCCAAAAGTTCTGAAAAATTAGGACAACCTAGGCAATTTGGACATCAATCTTATGTAAAACATTCAGAAGTTTTCGTCTCTTCTTCGAATTTTAACAATACTTTAGTGGACGCAAAAGTTTTCATTTTCCCATAAGATCAAATCAACTATCATCCAACATGATCCCAAAGGCTTTACTTGGCACAAGCACTAATTAAAACATGTAAAAACAAAATCATAACAGTAGCATAATTGTGCAAACACTCAAGAACAGAAAGAAAAGGTGAAAAATAATTCTTATTCATTGGGTTGCCTCCCAACAAGCTCTTTCTTTATAGCCATCAAGATAGGCTTGAGATTTTATTGATGCTCACATGAAAGATAATAATTGTAACACAAATAGAGCATGATAAACATGTGACAAACACATTAAGTCTAACATACTTCCTTTGCATAGGTATTTCATAAGCAAAAAAATTACAAGACAAGAAATATCTAGCATATGCAAAGGAGAGGAATAAAACATTCACAATCTCAACATAATGAAAGGTAATTTAGTAACATGAAATTTTTTACAAACATATTTTCCTCTCTCATAATAATTACATGTAGGATCATAATAAAATTCAACAACATAGCTATCATATAAAATATTCTCTTCATGATCAACATGCATGCAAAGTTGACACTCTTCCAAAATAGTGGGATTATCATCAACTAAAGTCATGACCTCTCCGAACCCACTTTTATCAAAATATTCGTAAGATTTAACACTCTCCAAATCTGTGGGATTATTTTTACATAAAGTTGACATTCTTCCAAACCCACTTTCAATATTATTTCAAACATTACTATCAATAACATATTCATCATGAGGCTCAAATAAATTTTCAAGATCATAAGAAACATTATCACCCCAATCATGATTATTGCAATAAGTAGAGGACATAACAAAATCATCATCCCCAAGCTCGGGATTTTGCATATTATTAGCACAACTGACATTTATAGAATTTATGATAACATCATTGCAATCATGTTTTTCACTCAATGAGCTATCGTGAACCACTTTATAAATTTCATCTTTTATCACTTCATCACAATTTTTAGATTCACGAATTTCAAGCAAAACTTCATAAAGATAATCTAGTGAACTCAATTCACTAGCAATTCGTTCATCACAGTTGGTCTTTTAAAAAGATTAGCTAGTGCATGAGGATCCATATCAAAAGATTTTTAGCAAGTGAAGATGCAAGCAAAATAGAACACACATGGCACACAAGCAAACAAAAGATGTGATGAGAAAAAGGCAAACAAAAAAGAAGGCAAATAAAAAGGCAAATATTTTGTGCTTTTCGCAAAAATATTTTAGAAGTGGGGGAGATGAAAACGAGAGGCAAATGGCAAATAATGTAAATTGCAAGGAGGTGAGATTTGTGACTGGGAACCTGATAGATGTTGATGATGTCTCCCCGGCAACGATGCCAGAAATTTCCTATGACATGGCTTAGAACTGTGTTGGTATTTCCCATAAGAGGAAGGGATGATGCAGCACAGCTATGGCAAGTATTGCCCTCAGTTATTAAACCAAGGTTATCGAACCAGTAGGAGAACCAAGCAACACTGTGTAAACGATACCTGCACACAAAGAAAAAATCCTCGCGACCCAACGCGTAAGAGGGGTTGTCAATCCCTCCTCGGTAAAAAGATAGATTAAATTGTATGAGTTTGGATAAATAGATCACACAAGAACACAAAATAAAAGATGCAAATCAAAAGTGCAGCAAGGTATTTTTTGGGTTTTGGAATATTATATCTGAAAACAAAATGATAAAAGATAGATCTGAAAACAATATGATAAAAGGTAGACCCGGGGGGTGTAGATTTCACTAGTGGCTTATCTCAAGAAAATAGCATATGGTGGGTAAAAAAATTACTGTTGGGCAATTGATAGAAGATCAAATAATCATGACGATATCCAAGGAAATGATCATGTATATAGGCATCACGTCAAAGATTAGTAGACCGAAACGATCCTGCATCTACTACTATTACTCCACGCATCAATCGCTATCCAGCATGCATCTAGTGTATAAGTTCATGGAGAAACTGAGTAATGCAATAAGAACGGTGACATCATGTTGACAAGATCTATTCATGTAGGAATAGAGCCCATCTTTTTATCCTTAATAGCAATAATACATGTGTGCCTTACTACCCCTTTTGTCACTGGGTGAGGACATTTCAAGATTGAACCCATCACAAAGCACCACTTCCCATTGCAAGAAAAATCAACCTAGTTGGCCTAACAAAACCAAAGATTCAAAAAAGAAATACGAGGCTATAACAATCATGCATATAAGAGATCAGGAACTCAAATTATATTCATGGATAGAACTGATCATAAACTCGAACTTCATCGGATCCCAACAAACACACCACAAAAAGTCATTAAATCAAATAGATCTCCAAGAACATCAAGGAGAACATTGTATTGGGAATCAAAAGGAGAGAAGAAGCCATCTAGCTACTGCCTACGAACCCATAGGTATATGGTGAACTGCTCACGCATCATTGGAGGAGCACCAATGAGGATGATGAACCCCTCCATGATTGTGTTCCCTCCGGTGGAGTGCTAGAAAAGGGCTTTAGTTTGATATCATTGTTCTTGAACTTGTGGCAACTAAATTGTGTTTCATCGTCTCCCTTAGGATTCCCGGAATATTTGGGTATTTATAGAGCTGAGAGGTGGTGAAGGAGACCCCCGTGTGTCCCATAACCCATCAGGGCGCGCTATGGGCCTCTGGCGAGCCCTTGTGTCTCATGGGCCCCATGGGCCTCCCTTGGTGCACTTCTTGGCTCCCAAGTTATCTTCTGGTCCAGAAAAATCTCCAAAAAGTTTCTTTGCGTTTGGAATCCCTTTGATACAGATATTTTGTGAACTAACAAACAAGCAAAAAAACAGCAACTAGCACTGGGCACTATGTCAATAGGTTAGTCCCAAAAAATGATACAAAGTTGCTATAAAATGATTGTAAAATGTCCAAGAATGATAATATAACAACATTGAACAATGAAAAACTATAGATATGTTGGAGACGTATCACCGTACCGCTCATGGAGCGATAGGGGGGTAGTCAGTATCTTCATTGCTAAGATGGTTATTCTCATGATGAGTGTTTATTCACATGTCCTTACATGAGAGGGGTTGGTAATCGAGATACCCAGTCCTATGGTCAAATCGCAAAATGTAAGTGCATCTAGTGCCCCTTAGTGATTTTGGTGTATTGAAGACTTAGAGGTTAAGGGACTGATGCGTTTGTGAGTGTACACAGGTCTACAAGTCTATGAGGAGTTTGATATTTACAGAGAAAGTCGACCCCTAAAAATGAAGTTCTTCAACTGAAGACTTTGGATCTCTGAAGACTTTCTGAAGACTTTGAAAGTGAATAAATTGGTGTGACCTTGAAGACTAGGCAATCATTCGAGGAACATGAAGCGTGAAGACTTTTGTTTTCGTAGTTTCATTTTCTCTTTCTTGAGCCATAGGAAACACCGTACTGTTAAAGGGGGTTGAGGAAATACTAAGGAAAAATTTCCATGTGATGCTCAACTCAAAATCCTACACCTACCAATCCCTTCGAGTGAAGCCATTGGAAATCTCATACAGTTCAGTCATATTTTTCAGTGACAGAGACAAAGTTCTTCTAGTCTCTGAGGAATTTGTTCTGACTGAGGAGTTAGGAATTCACCAGTGTGAATTGCCTACACAGTGAGGAACATGATAGCCCTGAGGATTTTGATAGTCAAAATTCTGACCATTGTTGTGCTATGCGCCAGCGGTTCCAAAATATCTACCCACCTAACGGTCATATCAAACAAAGGCATTTATGTCTTATCATGACGGGCTGCTCCCTAGGCTATAAATAGCCGCCCCCTTCAACCACTAGCTGGTTGGCTGCTCCAAGAGAAACTAACACTTGTCAATTGTGAGCATCCCATCCTCCGAGGACTTTGAGCGAAAATCATCAAGTGAGGAAAACCCAAAAACCCAACACCTACAAACCCAAAGTGATTGAGCATCACAGAAGAGATTGATCCTGCGTGGATCCGACGCTTGTTTCCTTTGAAGACTGTGCTTCTTCCAGACGGTTAGGCGTCAAGGTCTAGAGCATCCAAGAGGAGTTGTGGATCGCCGAGTGGCCGAGTTTGTGAAGGTTCGGAGGTCACCTGAAGACTTACCACGAGTGATTGGGCGAGGTCTGTGTGACCTTAGCTCAAGGAGAATACGGTGAGGACTGTGTGTCCGGGACTGGGTGTCCTCGAGTTTAAATACTTAGCCGCTCCAACCAGATGTACAACTGAGACAGCAGTTGGAACTGGTCTACCAAATCATTGTCTTCACCAAGCCTACTGGTTCTATTTCCTCAACTCTTTCATTTCCTCATGTCTGTTGTTGTGTGCCTGTTCATATCGGTTTGAAGACTTTGACTGAAGACTTACTCAATTTCCTCAGATCAATTTCTTCAGTCTGTTTTTCTTCTTTCTTGTGTTATCCTGTGTTTACTCTTTTTGTACTCTGTGCTTGTCTTCATTTCATCATGATGACTATGCTTGTGTTTTGTTATGTTTACTTCTAAGTACTTATTCCGCTGCTAGTAGTTCTTCATTTAGGAATTTCCTCACCAGCAAATTGCTCAGTGAAGAAATCATAAAAATCTCCTATTCGCCCCCTCTAGTCGATATAACGCACTTTCAATTGGTATCAGAGCAAGGTACTCCCTTGTTCTGTGTGATTTCGGTTTAACCACCTGGAGTTTTAGTTATGTCGACCGCAGGTATGATAAAGGTCTCTGCTGGGTGTCCTACCTTCGATGGAACAGACTACCCCTACTGGAAGAACAAGATGCAAATGCATCTTGAGGTAATTGACAACGATCTCTGGTATGTTGTGGAAAATGGTGTTCCCTCAGTCACACCTTCTCTGAACGCTACTGATGTGAAGAGATTCAAGCAACTCGAATCTTAAGCGAAGAATATCATATGTGGTCATCTGAGCAAAGGACAGTATGGAAGAGTGAGTGCTTTGGAAACTGCCAAGCTTATCTGGGATAGGCTGTCCAAAGTAAATGAAGGAGTCTCAACTCAATGTGACTCTCGTGTTGACGTTCTTCGCCATCTCTTCAACCGTTCAAAAGACTCGACAATGAAAATGTTCAGCAAACCTTCGATCGCCTCACTGACATTTCAAATGAGCTTCAAGCGCTTGGTGCCACTGACATCACCGACCATGAGGTGGTGAAGAAATTGCTGAGATCGCTAGATTCTTCATTTGATACTCTGGCACTGATGATTCAAGAGCGTGCTGACTACAAGTCACTTGATCCCGCTGATATCCTCGAGAGGCTAAATACTCATGAGTTCCAGCTTGCTGAGAAGAGAGATCTCTATGGTTCGAGCTATGGCAGATCACGTGCTTTGAAGGCCAAGGCAGTCTCTGAGTCTGAAGATGAAGACTCTGCTAGCAGTCTTGGTGATCCTAAAGAACTGAGCCAGGAACTTGCACTGCTCGTGAAGAAATTTCAGAAGTTCTCTAGACGTAGTCGCTTTGGAAAACCCTCAAGGAGCAATGATTCCTCATCCAGCGACTACAAGAAGAGGATGTATCACAAATGCAAGAAACCTGGTCACTACATCCAAGATTATCCTCAGTGGGATAAGGAATCAAAGAAGAAGAAATACAAGGATTACAGTTCTGATGACGCAAAGAAGAAGAAGAAATCTTGAAAGTCTTCATCATCAAAATCCTCGAGGTCTTCATCTCACAAGAAGAGCAGCTCCAAGAAGGCTCAGGCATTCATTGGCAAGGAAATGGACTCTGAGGCTGAATCTGAGGAACATGAGGACGAGGAGGCATCTGAGGAGTCTGAGTCTGGTGTGGCGAGCCTAGCTCCCGCTACTACATTCGTCAGCAAGTCTATCTTCAACTCTGAATAAAATGACTCCACTAACAAGGCTGATGAAGGCAATGATGACTATGCTCCCACCTCCTCTGACTCTAGTGAGGATGAATCTGATGAGAATCTCAAACCCAGCTACTCTAAACTTGCTAAAATTGTTGTGAAACAACAAAAGGCCTTTGAAAAGGTTCAAAACATGCTAGACAAAAGTGATGAAATGTTGGGTGAAGAAATGGATCACACTAAAACCTTGACTAAAAATCTTCAGAGACTTCAGTCCAGGTTTGACAATCTTCAAGGTCATCATAACACTCTCTTATCAGATCACGAGAAGCTTACTTATGAATTTCTTCAAAGAAAGCAAGATCTTGAAAAACTAAGAGTGGATTATGAAGATCTTCAGAAGGAGCGCGATTCATTACTTGCTCAACAAATCAGCGCTACCCAGGAAGAATTTGTTCCTCCATGTCTGAAGTGCATTGAACGTGAAACTGCTAATTCTTCACCTGAATGTTCAAATGCTTCTAATGCTACAAACTCTTCATATGTCTCTACTGTCACTAATTCCTCATCTGAGGACAATGCAAGTATCACTGATGATGTAGGGCTGAAGGAATTGTACATGACAGGCATGTACAAAAGCCTCAAAGGGCATCAGACTCTTTGTGATGTGCTCAAAAAGCAGATCCTCAACAGAAACCCTAGGAAAGAGGGTATTGCCTTTGAGAGGAAACTCAATGCTGATGGAACATATTGGAAGCCTGAGCAGTACCCCAAAACCTCATGGGTTGCTACAAAGGGACCTCCAGTTGATCCATCCAACTTGTCTGGCTTTACATGTGAATCTCCTCATTCTTCTGATGAGTCATTTGACTCTAACTATAAACTGTTCAAAAATCAGAATGGTGAAGTATTTGCTAGATATGTTGGGACTAACTGCAGGAACGGTTCCCCTATGAAGAAAATCTGGGTTCCCAAAAGTTGCCTTGAAAGTCTTCAAGTGAATGTCCTCATGATACCATCTGTGACGAAAAGGAACTCCAGATCAAATTCTTCATATGAACCAAATTCTTCATATGGATCCAAGTCCTCAGGTGGACCAAATTCCTCATGTGGATCAAATTCCTCAAAAGGATCAAAGTCCTCATATGATCATTGAGGGAGTCCTGGACTAGGGGGTGTCCGGATAGCCGAACTATCATCATCGACCGGACTCCAAGACTATGAAGATACAAGATTGAAGACTTCGTCCCGTGTCCGGATGGGACTTTCCTTGGTGTGGAAGCCAAGCTTGGCAATACGGATATGTAGATCTCCTACCATTGTAACCGACTCTATGTAACCCTAGCCCTCTCCTGTGTCTATATAAACCGGAGGGTTTTAGTCCGTAGGACACAACAACAATCATACCATAGGCTAGCTTCTAGGGTTTAGCCTCCTTGATCTCGTGGTAGATCCACTCTTGTACTACCCATATCATCAATATCAATCAAGCAGGAGTAGGGTTTTACCTCCATCGAGAGGGCCCGAACCTGGGTAAAACATCGTGTCCCTTATCTCCTGTTACCATCTGCCTAGACGCACAGTTCGGGACCCCCTACCCAAGATCCGCCGGTTTTGACACCGACATTGGTGCTTTCATTGAGAGTTCCTCTGTGTCGTCACCAATAGGCTCGATGGCCCCTTCGATCATCAACAACGACGCGGTCCAGGCTGAGACTTTTCTCCCCGGACAGATCTTCGTATTCGGCGGCTTTGCACTGCGGGCCAATTCGCTTGGCCATCTGGAGCATATTGAAAGCTACACCCCTGGCCATCAGGTCAAATTCGGAAGTTTGAACTTCACGGCTGACATCCGCGGAGACTTGATCTTCGATGGATTCGAGCCACAGCCGAGCGCGCCACACTGTCTCGATGGGCATGATTTAGCTCTGCTGCCAGACAGTGCCCGGGAGGCCGCACACGAGTCCGCTCCGACCCTTAAATCGGAGCCGACTGCACAGATCGAGGATGGGTGGCTAGACACCGCCTCGGGGGCTGCTACATCTACGGCGATGGAGCCAAATACCAACCTTGTCCCTTGTGAAGCTCGTGACTCCGAGGTGCCGGACTCCTCGCCGGACTCCGAACATCCTGCGCCCCTACCAATTGAATCTGATTGGGCGCCGATCATGGAGTTCACCGCTGCGGGCATCTTTTAGCACTCACCTTTTGGCGACATCCTGAATTCGCTAAAGTATCTCTCGTTATCAGGAGAGCCCTGGCTGGATCACGGTCAGGACGGTTGGGATGCGGACGACGAAGAAATTCAAAGCCCACCCACCACCCACTTTGTAGCCACTGTCGACGATCTAACCGACATGCTAGACTACGACTCCGAAGACATCGACGGTATGGACGACGATGCCGGAGACGACCAAGAACCAGCACTTACGGGGCACTGGAAGACCACCTCGTCATACGGCATATACATGGTGGACATCCCAAAGGATGGGAATGACGAGGAAACAGCGGAGGAAGACTCCTCCAAGAAACAGCCTAAGCGCCGGCGTCAGCGGCGCCGCTCTAAATCCCGCCATAGCAAGAATGGAGATTCTGGCACCGGAGACAATAACACCCCTGACAGTGCCGAACACAACCCCCTCCAGCAAGATTCAGCACAGGAGGACGGAGAAGCCAACCCCCATGAGAGAGCGGCAGACGAAGAGGTAGAGGATGATAATTACATGCCTCCCTCTGGAGACGAGGCAAGCCTCGATGACGACAAATTCGTCGTGCCTGAGGATCCCGTTGAACAAGAGCGTTTTAAATGCAGGCTTATGGCCACGGCAAGCGGCCTCAAGAAAAAGCAGCAACAACTTAGAGCTGATCAAGATCTGTTAGCCGACAGATGGACTGAAGTCCTTGTGGCCGAAGAGCATGAACTCGAACGCCCCTCCAAAAGCTACCCCAAATGCAAGCTGCTCCCCCGATTAGAGGAGGAGGCATATAAACCTACATCACCAGCGCACAATATGGCTGACCGACCACCTCGTGGCCGTGACAGAGAGGCCTCTAGGCCCTCCACTAGAACCGTACCCCGGCATCGCTCGAAAAGCACAAAGCCACAGGGGAATGCGCCGGACTTGCGAGACATATTGGAGGATAAGGAAAGACAATCAAGATCGATCTACGGATCGCGTGGGCGCCCCATGATGCGCGATGATGACCGTCGCGCCGGATACAGCAACTCCGGCCGGGCCGAACATAGTAGACAAAGCTCGCTGGAGCTATGTCGTGATATAGCCCAATATAGAGGCGCCGCACACCCACTATGCTTCACAGATGAAGTAATGGATCATCAAATCCCCGAAGGGTTCAAACCCATGAACATTGAATCCTACGATGGCACAACAGACCCTGCGGTTTGGATCGAAGACTATCTCCTTCATATCCACATGGCCCGCGGTGACGATCTTCACGCCATCAAATATCTCCCACTCAAGCTTAAAGGACCAGCTCGGCATTGGCTTAACAGCTTGCCAGCAGAATCAATTGGCTATTGGGAGGACCTGGAAGCCGCATTCCTTGACAACTTCCAGGGCACATATGCGCGACCACCAGACGCTGATGATCTAAGCCACATAATTCAGCAGCCAGACGAATCAGGAAGACAATTCTGGACACGGTTCTTAACAAAGAAAAATCAAATCGTCGACTGTCCGGATGCGGAGGCCCTCGCAGCCTTCAAACATAACATCCGCGATGAGTGGCTTGCCCGGCACCTAGGACAGGAAAAGCCGAAATCCGTGGCAGCCCTCAAATCACTCATGACCCGCTTCTGCGCGGGAGACAATAGCTGGCTAGCCCATAGTAACAACCTCAGCAAAAATTCTGGCAGTCCAGATACCAAGGACCACAATGGCAGGTCGCGTTGCAACAAGAACAAGCGCCGCGTTAATGGTGATAACACTGAGGATACGGCAGTCAACGCCGGATTCAGAGGCTCCAAACCCGGTCAGCGGAAAAAGCCATTCAAAAGAACTACTCCGGGTCCGTTCAATTTGGACCGAATACTCGACCGCTCTTGCCAGATACACGGCACCCCCGAAAAGCCAGCTATTCACACCAACAGGGATTGTTGGGTATTCAAGCAGGCAGGCAAGTTAATTGCTGAAAACAATGACAAGGGGTTGCATAGTGATGACGAGGAAGAGACCCGGCCGCCGAACAATAGAGGACAGAAGGGTTTCCCCCCACAAGTGCGGACAATGAACATGATATACGCAACCCACATACCCAAAAGGGAGCGGAAGCGTGCACTCAGGGACGTATACACGATGGAGCCAGTCGCCCCAAAGTTCAACCCATGGTCCTCCTGCCCGATCACTTTTGATCGAAGGGACCACCCCACCAGCATCCGCCACGGCGGATTCGCCGCATTGGTTTTAGACCCAATCATCGATGGATTTCACCTCACCAGAGTCCTGATGGACGGCGGCAGCAGCCTGAACCTGCTTTATCAGGATACAGTGCGCAAGATGGGCATAGACCCCTCAAGGATTAAACCCACAAAGACGACCTTCAAGGGCGTCATACCAGGTGTAGAGGCCAATTGTACAGGCTCAGTCACACTTGAAGTGGTCTTCGGATCCCCGGATAACTTCTGAAGCAAGGAGTTAATCTTCGACATAGTTCCGTTCCGCAGCGGCTATCATGCTCTGCTCGGACGAACCGCGTTTGCAAAGTTCAACGTGGTGCCGCACTACACATACCTCAAGCTCAAGATGCCAGGCCCTCGAGGAGTCATCGCGGTCAATGGAAACACTGAACACTCTCTCCGAACGGAGGAACATACAGCGGCTCTCGCGGCCGAAGTACAGTGCAGCCTCTTAAGGCAATTCTCGAGTCCGGCCGTTAAGCGACCGGACACGGCTAAACGCGCCCGGAGTAACCTACAACAAGACAACCTGGCACGTTCCGAGCACGCGTAGCAATGCGGCCCCAACCCCAGCCCTTGCAAAATTGCAAGACTGGTCCTTCACGTAAATCATTACGCTCTGGAGATACCATGGGCATAGGGGGAGGGGCACGACCACGACAGGCCCAGAATGCGGCTTAACCACACCAGGGGCTCCCAAGTGTGTCATCTTTTTTTCCTTTTTCTTTTTTCTTACCCACAGGACTCCGTTCAGCAGAGGCCCTGTCCGGCAGTAGACCTGCCGAACTCACGATGCAACATCCGGGGAAGGAGAAAGGCTACGATGAGTATCCAGGTGGTCTCCATTACGAGCATTAAATCTGTTTTATACACCATTCCGCAGCCTACCCCTGGAGGGGGACATGTTTAATAGTCCCATCCCTTGCTTACCGCACTATTTGTATCGTTCTGCATTCATGGCAGTATTTCTTGAATAAACAATGCATCGCTTTTTGCTTATAATTGCATTCCTTTCTTATACATATGTTGATTTATGACATGTTGCATCCGTACACTTAAGTACGTCTAAATACACCAGGGGCTTAAGTTCCCCACATTATGGTGTGATAAGTCCGAACACTTTCACAAGTGCGGCACCCCGAACTTATAGCATTATATGCATCGGCTCCGAATCATGTCTTGGGTCAATAGTTGGGTTTGCCCGGCTCCCATGTTTTGGTACCTTACGTTCCGTTGTATCGGCTAAGGTAGCACTGGGAGAACCGCTACGATTGCGCCCCAGTTGAGCTGGGCGAGCGCCTCAGTGGAGAAAGCTAAAACTGACCGTCATGATGAGGCGAGAGCCGGTCGCTGTTCGAGAGGTTTTTTCGAGTCCCTAAAGACTTATGCCGCTTAGAGCGAGGAACCGGCTTTGTCCGGCCCAGGCGTGGATAGCGCCCCGAATTCGGCCTTCCGAACACTAGGGGCTTCGCCGAAATTTAAAATTATAGAATTCTATGGCTAAGTGAGAGTGTTCAAGCACTATAAGTCCGGTTGCCTTGTTCGTTGTGTTGAGCGCCTCCCTAGATGGACCCAAAAATGGGAACAAGAGCGCTCAAGTTTATCCCGAACACCCCAGCACTCGTGGCATGGGGGCTGAAGCCGACGACTTGCCATCTCTCAGATTTGATAAACGGCCGCACAGAAGGTAATATTTTAAATTAACAAGCGTTGCTTAGCGCATACGAACAAAGTTTTCGGCGCACAGGATAACAAAATGCGAGTCTACTCAAATATTACATCTTTGGAGCACTCACCCGCAATAATGCGGGCACCCTTCAGGACACCCTTATAATACATCTCGGGTGTGCGATACTCCTTGCCCGGCGGTGGCGCGTCCGTCACAAGCTTCTCAGCATCCATCTGCCCCAGTGCACCTTAGCACGGGCAAGGGCCCGACGGGCACCTTCAATGCAGGCGGAGTGCTTGATGACTTCAACCCAGGGACAAGCATCCACCAGCCGCCGCACCAGGCCGAAGTAGCTCCCAGGCATGGCCTCCTTGGGCCACAGCCGAACTATAAGGCCCTTCATGGCCTGTTCGGCCACCTTGTGGAGCTCGACCAGCTGCTTCAGCTGGTCGCTAAGGGGCACCGGATGTCCGGTCTCAGCATACTAAGACCAGAATACCTTCTCCGTTGAGCTCCCCTCCTCGGCTCTGTAGAAAGCGGCAGCATCGGATACGCTGCGGGGCAAATCTACGAACACTCCTGGAGAGCTCCGAATTCGGGTAAGTAACAGGTAATTCACTTTAACATGCTTGCTCTGCATGAAGAATGCCTTACCCGCCGCTATTTTCTTCAAATCCTCGATTTCCTGGAGGGCCTTGTGGGCATCGGCCTTAGCGGCTTTGGCACTCTCAAGAGCCGATGCAAGCTCGGACTCTCGAGTCTTCGAGTCATGCTCCAAACTCTCGTGCTTTTCCACGAGAGCCTGGAGCTCTTGTTGTACCTCCGCCACCCGCGCCTCCTGTTTCTCTCGCTTGGCTCGTTCCGCAGCTGCATTGCGTTCGGCCGCGGACACCGCCTCCTTCAGGGTTGCCACCTCGTTCATAGCCCCTGGAGTACCCATGTTATCCTTGTTATTTCTCTTGCAACCAAATCCTTTTCTGTAAGGTACAACTTTAGTACGGTGTTACTCAGCTTCCTTGTCCTCGAGCTGCTTCTTGGCACGGTCGAGCTCGTTCTTGGACCGCTCGAGGCTTTGCTTCAAAGCATTGACCTCCGCAGTCAGTGCGGCAGAGGTCAACAGCGCAGCCTGCAATCCCATATTGACATATTTTTTCAGACTCCTGCGTATATCTTTTTAGATCCTCAGTCCGGCTTTTGTTTCCGAACACCGAACCGAGCATCAGGGGCTACTGTCTATGCAGTATTATATTACATATCTTAAAATTCTTACCTCAAAGCCTGTTAGAAGGCTGCTGCAGGCCTCGGTCAGCCCGCTCTTGGCAAGCTGAACCTTCTGAATCACCGCACTCATGACAGTGCGGTGTTCTTCTTCGATGGAAGCGCCGTTGAGCGCCTCCAGAAGTTATCCGGCGCCTCCGGTTGGACGGAGGCTGCCGGTGTCACAGTCTTGCCCTTCCTACGAAGGGGCCGCCCGCCAGACTCCGGAACCACTGTAGGTTCCGGTGCGGAGTCCGGTGCAAAGTCCGGGAGGTTGCCTTGCGGCACCTCCGGGGCCTCCTCCTCCTGGTGGGTCCCTTCCCGGGATCCCACCTCGGCGTCGTCAGCATCACGGGGGGTGGAGGCGGTCGGAAGAGAATCCATATCCGACGTGCCCAAGGACCCGCTCGACGAAGCGGGAAGATCGTCCTTGGGCGGACTACAGGGTTGTATGCGGCATTAGAAAGACACCATGCGACAAAAAGAAAAATTATAAATCATCTAGGAGTTCAGATACTTACGATCTCGCCAGGGGCTTGGCCCTTGAGGGCCACTCCTCATCGCCGTCGCCGACGTTGGCGGAACAGTCCGGGGGAAGGGTCCTTCCCTTCTTGGACCCTTCGGCCTCCCTCGTTGGGGAGGCCTTCCTCTTCTTCTCTCCCCCCGCTGGGGGAGAGGCCTCTTTCTTCTCCTCCTCGTCCTCGTGGGAGGAGTCCGCCTCGGAGTCATCGGACGACGAGTCCGATACCACCTGACGTCGGGAACTCCTTCGGGTTCCCGTGGCCTTCTTCTTGGCCTTCTTCTCCGGCACTACGTAAAGTGCCGGGACCAGCAGCCCTGTCAAACGGGCATCCTCTGGGTCTTTTGGAAGGGGAGCCGGACAGTTAACCTGTCCGGACGTCGCTTGCCAGGCCTGTTAAAGGTATTGGGAGTTTAGATCCCGCCTAAAGTCAAAACATGAAAAGCAAGTATCCCATAAAGGATAACATGGCTTACCTCGCCAGCCGGACCCTGCGAGCTGAATCCGCGATCTTTGGTAGCGGATGTGGGAGCTTCGGCGCCCTTGAACAGCACCCTCCAGGCATCTTCGTACGTAGTGTCGAAGAGCCCGCTCAAGGTCCGGTGCTGTGCCGGATCAAACTCCCACAAATTGAAGTCCCGTTGCTGGCAGGGGAGAATCCGGCGGACGAGCATGACCTGGATCACGTTGACAAGCTTGAGCTTCTTGTTCACCAGGGTTTGGAGACAGGACTGGAGTCCGGTCAGCTCTTCCGAACTACCCCATAGCAGGCCCTTCTCTTTCCAGGAGGTGAGCTGCATGGGGATGCCAGATCTGAATTCGGGGGCCGCTGCCCATTTAGGGTCACGCGGCTCGGTGATGTAGAACCACCCCGATTGCCACCCTTTGATGGATTCCACGAAGGCGCCCTCGAGCCAAGTGACGTTGGGCATTTTGCCCACCATGGCGCCTCCGCACTCCGCTTGGCTGCCCTTCACAACCTTCGGCTTGACATTGAAGGTCTTTAGCCACAAGCCGAAGTGGGGCTGGATGCAGAGGAAGGCCTCGCACACGACGATAAACGCCGAGATGTTGAGGATGAAATTCGGGGCCAGATCGTGGAAATCCAGGCCGTAGTAGAACATGAGCCCCCGGACAAAGGGGTGGAGTGGGAAGCCTAGTCCGCGGAGGAAATGGGGAAGGAATACCACCCTCTCATGGGGCCCGGGGGTGGGGATGAGCTGCCCCTCGTCGGGGAGCCGGTGCGCGATGTCGCTGGACAGATATCCGGCGCTGCGCAGCTTCTTAATGTACCCCTCCGTAACGGAGGAGGCCATCCACTTGCCTCCCGCTCCGGACATGGCTGGAGAAGGTCGAGGTGAGATGTGCGGACTTGGGCGCTGGAGCTCGAGTGCGCGGAGATGGATAAGCAAAGGAGGAAGAAGGCGTAGGTAAAAAGGTGGATCCTTATCCCCTTATATATGGGCGGACGAAACTATGCGTCCCCACCGGCCTGGTAAAACTCGCTTATCTCCCAAGCGCAGCAATCAATGGCGCGGTTGGGTTTCCCACGTCCGTATTGATGGGAATCCCGGAATAAGGGGAACACGATCTCTGCTTCGACAAGACGTGCCAAGGAAACCGCTTCGCTAAACGCGCTGAGGTGGTATAATAAAAACGATTCGAGTAAAAGCTTGGTTGTGGTGTGACGTCACGCCACAAAATACGTCAGCAGATTGAACTTGTGTAAATATTATTCTCTCTACGGTGGTATGTGGAATTTATTTTGCAGAGCCGGACACTATCCTGGCGTTCACGATCTTCTATGAATTATTCGGAGGAGGAACCCGCCTTGCAATGCCGAAGACAATATGCGCGCCGGACTCGTCGTCATTGAAGCCTGGTTCAGGGGCTACTGAGGGAGTCCTGGACTAGGGGCTGTCGGGATAGCCGAACTATCAGCATCGGCCGGACTCCAAGACTATGAAGATACAAGATTGAAGACTTCGTCCCGTGTCCGGATGGGACTTTCCTTGGCGTGGAAGGCAAGCTTGGCGATACGGATATGTAGATCTCCTACCATTGTAACCGACTCTGTGTAACCCTAGCCCTCTCCGGTGTCTATATAAACCGGAGGGCTTTAGTCCGTAGGACACAACAACAATCATACCATAGGCTAGCTTCTAGGGTTTAGCCTCCTTGATCTCGTGGTAGATCCACTCTTGTACTACCCATATCATCAATATCAATCAAGCAGGAGTAGGGTTTTACCTCCACCGAGAGGGCCCGAACCTGGGTAAAAACATTGTGTCCCTTGTCTCCTGTTACCATCCGACTAGACACACAGTTCGGGACCCCCTACCCGAGATCCGCCGGTTTTGACACCGATAATCATCATCGTGCTAACCCTTCTGTTTCGCAGGGTAGAGCTAAGGGCTATGAATATGTGCATTATTCTTCAAATCATTATGTTCATAAGTCTTCGAAGAATTTCTCTTTTTATTCATATGCTTACCCTAACCCCTCGTATGTGAAACGAAGTGGACTGGCGTCCATGCCACCTTTCTCATATGGTGCTCGCAGAGTGATGAATTCTTTGCCACCCCTCCAGATGTGGGTGGTGAAGAAAAAGAACTAATCTCTTATGCAGGGTCAGGTCTCCAGTCGTGCTCAAAACGACTGAAGAATTTGCTGGAGACCTGAACAGTGCCTGATAGGATGCAGGCTAATCATGATGAAATGAACCTTCATTTCTCATGTCCTCATACTGATTATCTGTTCTAATTGCTTGATGAAATTGACCTGATGATACTGATGTCATATTCTTCACTTATGAAGTATATGAGTTTGTAAGCTGCACTAATTCATCTGCAGGATGATCAACCCAAAGCAAATGGGTGGGTCCTCGATAGTGGATGTACAAATCACATGACTGGTGACAAGAACCTATTGATGGATGCTCCCTTATCACCGTCACATCTGAAGCATATAATCTTCGCTGACAAAGGAAAAAGTCAGGTATTGGGTCTAGGTAAGGTTGCGATCTCTAAGGACATACACATGGACAAAGTCATGCTTGTCGAGTCCTTAGGATACATCCTCATGTCTGTCTCAATGCTTTGTGATCTTGACATGGTTGTTGTCTTTGGCAAGTATCGTTGTGTTGTGATCTTGGAAGCTGACAATTCCAAAGTCTTCGAAGGCCTTAGGAGAGGAGACTTGTACATTGTTGATTTATCTATAGGACCACAGCCTGCCGTGTGCGTACTTGCAAAAGCTTCAGAAGGCTGGCTATGGCATCGACGACTTGGTCATGCTGGCATGAGGAATCTCCACACGCTCGCGAAGAAGAAGCATGTCCTTGGCATTGAGAATGTCAAATTCCTCAAGGATCACTTATGCGGAGCCTGTGAAGCTAGGAAGATGACAAAGGCCAAGCATCCAGCGAAGACTATCATGACTACCACTCGACCATTTGAATTGCTTCACATGGATCTCTTCGGTCCTAATCATTATTCTGCTGTGACAAATGATGCATCTCTATATGGCTTTGTTATTGTTGATGATTATTCTTGTTACACATGGGTACACATTGTCACTTACAAACATGAAGTGCAGGAAGTCTTCAAACGATTTTCCTCGAGGGCTTCAACCAACTTTGGTGTGAAGATCAAGCACATCAGGTGTGACAATGGAACTGAGTTCAAGAATTCCGGTCTTGATGACTATCTTGATGAACTTGGTATTACTCATGAGTTATCTGCTCCTTATACTCCTCAACAGAATGGCGTCGTGGAGCGCAAGAACAGAACTCTTGTTGAGATGGCTCGCACTATGCTTGATGAATACAAGACGCCTCGTCGTTTCTGGAGTGAGGCAATTGATACTGCTTGCCACATCATCAATAGAGTATATCTTCACAAATTCTTCAAGAAGACTGCCTATGAACTCCTCACTGACAAGAAATCCAATGTAAGTTACTTCAAAGTCTTCGGTGCTAAATGTTGGATTAGAGATCCTCATCACAATTCTAAGTTTGCACCGAAAGCACATGAGGGTTTCATGCTTGGTTACGGAAAGGACTCGCACACCTACAAAGTCTTCATCAACGTTGTTCACAAGGTTGTTGAAACTGTTGATGTGTGGTTTGATGAAACTAATGGCTCGCAAAGAGAGCACCTACCTTCTATGATAGATGAACCAGTGTCAGGACCCCGACTCAAAGCCACACCGATCTAGCATCTAACACATCATATCACTTTGCGGCCTCACGCACGGTATTCCCAAGGGTGTCGCCTTACCTTGCCCGGGATCGTTTGCACCTTTTGGCACACGTATATGATACTGTCGCTAGCATCCATATGACAAGGAGCCCGGGCTGACATTGCTAGTCGTGAACCCAAAGTGGCACTAACTTACAGGGAAAGGCATACGTGACCCAGCAACGAACGTGTCAGTCATTACCGAGTGAATCCAGGCTGTAGCAACTAGGCTAGCAGGATTCCCGTAGACCGGGCTGTAGCAGGCTAACAGGACTCCGGTAGACACCGTGTGACATTTCCCAGAAGGGATAGACACAGGAACGAAGAAGGACACATGTCGGCCAGCCTAAGTGTTCCGGAGCAGTAGCAAGCTACCATGGCTCAGTGGAAGCACTAGGAGACATTTCCCAGTAAGAGAGGATACCAAGGATAAACAACTAGATAGTCAGATCCCACACATACCAAGCATTTCAATAACATACACATAATATGCTCGATATGTGCAAATACAACATGGCATCACAACATGACTCTACAACTCAAGTATTTTATTCAATAGGCTCCGAGGAGCGAGTTATTACAAACATGGGTCTCATGACCCAACATTCAGAGCATACAAGTCAAAACACAAGCAGGAGCTTAACATGTCTGAGTATAGACAACTATAAAAGAAAAAGGCTGAGAAGCCTGACTATCTACTAGATCCTGCCGAGGGCACAAGATCGTAGCTGAGGTAACAAGCTAAACGTCGAAGTCCACATGGAACTACTAGCGAGACTGACATCTCTCTGCAAAACATAAAATAGGCAAACGTGAGTACAAATGTACCCACCAAGACTTACATCAGAACTAGCTACATATGCATCGGTATCAATAAAGGGGTGGTGGAGTTTAACTGCAGCAAGCCAGCTTTGACTCGGTGGCTATCCTAAACTACGACTGCAAGTAACTCTTTTGAGGTGGCGCACACGAGTCCACATACTCACCACATCAATACACCACTATGGATCCGCTCCCGTCTCCCTACAAGAACGCCATCCGTAGCACTCACACTTATCTTGCGTATTTTATAGTATCCACTTCCACTTGTCTATGAACTATTATAGGCAACCCATAAGTCGTTTACCGCGGACACGACTATTCGAATAGATGTTGTTAACCCTGCAGGGGTGTACTTCTTCATACATGTTTCCACCACTTAGCGTCTGCACACGACATGTGCTCGGCAGACTTCAAGCGAAAGCCGACGTGGGTGTAGACCACGACCTACCTAAACACTCAAGTCTCTAGTCTAGGTTTATCGCCTATTCAGGTTCCATCCGCAGGGAGTCCAGCCGAGGTTTCCACATACGACCCCGAACGATGTGTACATGGTTCCGTGACACCAAACGGGCGCCCGGTATACCCGGCCACGTGCCTACTGCATCACAGCCCACCCCTCCGGTCAGCGCTGCGCACGGCCTCCAGCATACTACAAACACCATAAACTACTTGCAACTCCTGGACAGAGGACTAGGATGGTTAAGAAGTCGAGCGGGGTCATATTTCAGGGCCCAATGCATGGTAGTAGCTGAATCATGGATCACAAACACAGAACTCAGTTCCTGAGGACGGCTTAAATGAGACAACCCACCATGTACTCCTACATGGCCTCTCACCGCTACCTTTACCAAATCGTGTTCACACACTTAGCTCACACACAGTAGGACATGTTCACACACCTCTGATTCATCCCCGATGAATCAGACCTGACTCAACTCTAAGCAGTAGCAGGCATGACAAACAAGCATGAATGAGTAGGCACAACAGGGCTCAAACAACTCCTACTCATGCTAGTGAGTTTCATCTATTTAATGTGGCAATGACAGGTCATGCAGAGGATAAAGGGGTTTAGCTACCACAGCAAGTAACAGATGAATCGATGTTGTCCTAATGCAGTAAAAGAGAGCAGGAGTGAGAGAGTGGGATTGTATCAGAGTGAACAAGGGGGGGGGGTTGCTTGCCAGGCACTTCTGAAGATAGTATATTTCTTCATTGGTGTCATCTATCACATCGTCGGTACACGTCTTACTGAGAGGGGACAAGCATCGACAAACAAAGAAGACGCACAATCAATGCAATGCACAATATGATGCATGATCATGACATGGCAAAATGAGTGTGTTTTGGCTAATGCAACTTAGAACAGATTAAATGAAGTTGGTTTGAACCAAGGGTTCAAATTCAAACTCCACATACGGAGATTCAAATGCCATTCATTTCATTTGTCCTAAACAGTAGTCATAAGTTGTTCTAACATGCATGAAACCTCTACAGATAGATAGATTGGATTTTTCTGATCATTTTTCATATATAATTTGTTTCATTTGGAGTTACGGTTGAATTTCTATGAATTTTAGAAGTTTTGTCTATTTTCTGGAATTTCCTGTAAAAGAATAAATCCAGAAAAAGAGTTACTACGTCAGCACTGCGCCACTGTGACGTCAGTAGTCAACTGACCCGGTTCAGGTCAAACCTGATGTGTGGGGGTCACACGTCAGTGACACAGGGTTGTTTAGGTCGCTGACATGTGGGACCAGTCAATGCTGACTTGGCCAAAGTCAAATTGACACGTGGGGTTCGCAAGATTAACACTAATCTAAATAGGAAAATTAGACTAACCTAATTAGACACTGGGGCCCACATGGCGGTGGCTCTAGGGGTGGTTAGCTGGGTCATTAATGGCTAATGACAGGCCACGTCCACCTCGCCGGAGATCGGCCAGCGACGACCAAACCGACGGCGGAGCGTTTCGGAAAAACGCTATGGGGCTCCATTTTCTGCGCGGTTTGTTGCTACGGCTTGCTGGCGCTCTTGCGCATCCAGTGGTGGCAACGGTAGCAGCTGGGACAGCCTGAGTTAACGGCGGCAGCGAGCTAGGCGGCGGCCGGAGTTCGGGCAACAACGGTGTGGGCGGTGCGAGGCACGGGAGGAGCCATGGACGGTCGTGTTCGACTCGCGGGGGTGCGGTGAGCTCAGTGGTAAGCCCGGACGCGTGCTTGCACGGCCGTAGCCGTGGTGGCTACATGGCCGGTGGCAAGGAGCAATCAGCTCCGATGGCCATGGTGGCTAGAAGGCGCGGACGAGCATGGGGAGAGAGGGAAAAGAGGCAGGGGCTCACGGCGAATCCGGTAGAGGCAACGTCGAGGCCGAGGAGGGACTAGAGCTCGCGAATCCCCGAAGAGTTCGCCGGCGGCCAGAGGTTGAAGACGATGCCGTGGACGACGCTGCAGAGCTTCTGGCGGGGCGCGGCTCGGTGGAGAGGAAGGGGGCGTCACGACGGAGCTCGAGGGCGCGTCGGAGGGGCTCGGAGATGGCAGTGGCAGTGGGGGAGCTCGTCGGCGGTGACGGCTGCGTTCGGTCGTGCTCGGGGAAGGGACTAGAGGGCGAAGGAGAGAGCAGAGAGTGAGGGACAGGGGCGAGGGGCCACGGGGCTTCTCCGTGGCGTCACTAGAGGGGCCGGGGAGGAAGCAGGAGGTGGCCAGGGGCGAGCGCGCGCGCAGGCGACACGCCTCTGCCTACTGGCAGAGGTTAAGGACGACCGCTTCGGCCAGTGGGCTGGGCTGCCAGGTGGCCTGCACAGGAGGTAAGCCCAGGTAGGTTCCCTTTCTCTCTCTCTTTTATTACCTGTTTTCTATTTTTCTGTAACTTTGTGGCTTTTCTAAAAATACTTACGTATTTCCAAAAAATCACCTAACTGTACATTCCCACTATTTAGATCAAATCCAACATGGAACATATCAGTTTAGGATTATTTGGACATTATTTCTTATATAACAGAAATAATTCCAACCCAAATATATTGTTGATTTAAATCAAAGGCCCAAATAAAATATTTCTGTGACTCCAAAAATATTGGTTTTAATTTCACCTCATGCCAATATTTTCACAGAATAACAGGAACATTTTCTTGGACTCATTTGATGAGATTTAAATGTTGGTTATTTTAGGGGTTTTCTGAGGCTTAGAAAATTCCTCAATTCAAATTTCATGAAATTTAAACATGATGCATGGATGACTATGCAACTAGCTAGCTAAAAGTAATGCTAGGGCTGTGACAACTCACCCCCACTAGACAAGAATCTCGTCCCGAGATTCAAGACGTGAGGTAAGAAGACAGGGGGACACAAGCTAATAACATGAATTCCAAGATCCAATTGTCCTTCTCAAAGATGTTGATCCGTTGCATCATCTTGATCTCGATGTCTTGCTTTGAGAACTTCATCCAACATGATAACGAGAGGAAAGGGAGAATTTTAGAAGAATCGATCTTCTTGAGGTTCGAGCAACTTAGGATCATCTCAATGATCACAAGATCAACTCACGGAATGAGACGTAGAAACATCTCTGGAGCTGAGAGGCAAGACATGCGTCAGGAGGGACGGAAGAAACAATTCGACAAGGGTTTCAAAATAGCGAGGAAACAATTACTATGATCCCATAACGGGGCACCTTGGGAGAGGTGACTCGTAGAAATATTCCCTTAAGTGGCAGAAAGAATTACCTTTGATATAGAGATCATTGAGACTCTCTAAACCAGCCTAGGGCAATTCTCGAGCGATCGTTTGGAGGGGTTTGGTAGAATGTCATAACCGTATTAGAATGGATGATGTGGATTACCTTGTTGAAAACAACATAAGGGATGATTTTATTAACTGGGGAGAATCTCAACAGTAGAGAGTGAGTCCACTGTCTGAAAACTTATAGCATTACCGAGGAAGACTGGGAGCAATCCCGGTTAGTGCCGGTGATAACACCTAGTGCTTGTGCGTGCTCTCAAGAACTTGAGCATTTCCATATTCATCAAGGTTTTACCAATATCCGTGTCAGGGATCCTGGCAACACAACATACTACCATGACGAATACTGGTGGAGGATACAAATACAAAGGAAGATAACACTTTCTCAAATTTCACCTTAGCGGGGCCTAGGGGACAAAATCTGGATGATCAACCGAGAGACATTTAGCACCCCGCTTCTAATGTTCTCCTTGAGGTGCTAGTGCAACCCATTAATTAAAATGGTTTGGTACCCAAAACATCAAGTAAAAGGTCGGACTTCGGGAGCTCAAGAATCCATAAGGAATAACTATGGAGGTAAATCCTGCGAAATCCTTATGGGGATGTGGCCAACTTCTTCAATCAAGATACTACAATAATAGGTCTTCCGGCTGGGTGTGTCAGCCACGACATCCACTTTACCGGTTATAGAGAGACCAATATTATAGTTCTTGGGAAATGTTCCAACCATCATATCTGCCTGAGATTCAGATTTGGTTGGTGTCAGGATATTCCAGACTTATCAAGTCTAGAAAGAAAGATGAAAGTTTGCAACACAAATCGACAAGATGATGTTGCGTGATTCTTGGGGAATGAACTACGATAGCAAGCTCCAAAACATGAGCTGGTTCTACTACACACATGTGAACATGTTGTCCCAGACAAGCATGAACACATGGTAGTCTTACAACAAAACACTATCGAGTTCAGGAGGGGAAACCATCAACAAGGATAGCGAAGTCCTAACATAAGTCATGATTCTTAAGAAGAAACTTCTTCTCCTTGAACAAATCAATCAGTGGCTTGGTGTGCTAGGGACACATATAGAGTGAAGGTTGCAAGTCTCCAAACCACAGAGTACTTCGCACATGTGCATGAATGATTTGGGATGATTCCAAAGCAAGCAACATTGAATTTCTCGAATCCATGGCGGCAACTTGCATCAAAATGCACATGAATTAGAGGAAATCACTTCTTCTGTCCGGGCATATGCTCCATGCACGAGACATGAAGATAACGCTTATAAAAGTTTCCAACACTAGCTTAATGTTCAACAAAATTATGGAGAGGACAGGGATCTTGTCGATGGGCTCAACAACAATTCATCCATGTTCCCATAAAAATGGAGTTCCACAATTATGTGGACAAGTGATAGCATTGGTCAGACACAAAAGATATAATGGTGTATGCTCGAGGGATCAACCACGAGTAAGACAACATTATGAACAACATTGGTTCTGATTTGATTTGATGATAGCCCATACTAAAATCAAAGTTTTGATACGACAATAGGTCCAACAACTAATCACAGGGACCAATCGATGAAGATATCATCTCTCTTCAACACACACAAATATATCCCTTGAGATGAACTAAGCTGGCAAGCTTTTGTCTTCCAACTCTCCAAGTTGTTGTTTAGATTAACCAACTAGCTCAAGGTATCCAACACAGATTTTTTGGAGAAAGAGTGGTTTATAGGAAAACCATTTGATCACGAACTCAACATAACAGTCAGGGTGAAACCTGGTAATACTTCCGAGAAGATATTCGGGAAATCACGAACCATCGGTATGTTACTAGGCTCGAGATCAATCTTGCTTTTCAGGGCAAGACGATGTGATCAAGAGAGTGATGGATTGACACAATCCTATCTCATTGATCGAGGAGTCTACCAGGGAAAATGGACTAAATAGCACGATCAATCTTAGGATGATAATTCAATACCAACATGCTAAGAATGAGATTATTGTCCATTAACTACCAAGAAAGGGGTTGCTAGCAGTATTGATTTCACACATCATGATTCACTTGTCGGCATTCCGGTTACAACAACACGGAACCGAGGAATGAACAATGGTGGCAAGAAGTATCACTGCATCAAGAATTCATAAGAGATGGTGTGCAATTACCATGATATTCTTGATATAAAGATGGTAATACTCCAGGGTGGAACAAAATAAAAAGCTGGATTAGCATTTTGATTTACGAATTACGAATGCTTTGACCCGATCTTGGAAATGGATAAGGTACTAGAGTTTGTTTCTACTAGTCATTCCAGAATAGAATGACTTGACGGACCACAAGAGAAATAAGCATCGATAAACACGATTGCACAACTACTCCTTACTATCACTGGATAGATGGAGGTCAGAATACAATTAAAGAGGGACAACTCAAAGAAGATACGATTTTCTGAGTTGTGGATGCATGGATTAGCATGTCGAACGAGTTCAATATATTTCTTCCGGATAACCCATGCAGAAAGGTAGAACTGGCAGATCCACAATAGAGAATGGAGAACTCATTGAGAGCACTTTTGTTTTGATCTTTTGGTTCAAAGAACTTCTGCCATAAGTGGTTCATAGTATTTGGAAGAAGGAAATACCACGGACCTCGAGGACTATCACAAAGGTTACTAATATCCTAAAGGAATGAGCAAACACTAACAACATGAGTTAAGTAGGGTGAATCTCGGGTTCAAGAACCCAGGAATAGAATACCTACATACTAAGTGGCATCACGGGATGCTTTCGAGAATAATGACCGAAATCATCACACTGGAGGCAGGGTATAACTAGATTACTAAATGATCCCCTAAGACACCTAGGGTCATAATAATAGCTCCAACATATATGTCGAGGCAACAGAGTACCTCAACGCACCGATTAGTGTGGTTAATCTGGCATGAAGGACATTGAAAACAGAGGAAGAGGGTTTGCAAATGCATCAGATTGTTTAGAAACCTGGGATGACTCGGACAGCATAACGGCTGCAAATGCTTAAAATGATTTAAGACATCTTGCAAAATGGTGGCATAACCACTCAACATCATAATATCAAGGTTCCGAGACCAACTATGAATACACGAAAGTAGAAACAACTAAACTGAGGCTTGAATCCATCAATCCTATAAGTCTACGGATTAGTAACACGTGATCCTGATAGAAAGAAGAGAAAGCTTAGTTCCTTAACCCCGTAGGAAAGATAACATGACTCAGATCAGAGGGCATAAGGTATAAGGAGTAAAAAGAGCCTTACGTTCCCATCCACAATCAATTCCCTTATATAACTAAAGAATTTCTAGACTCAACTTCGACCAGTTTGGCTTGGTAATCCTACAGGCAGTCAAGCTCTGATACCAAAGCTGTCAGGGCCCCAACTCAAAGCCACACCGATCTAGCATGTAACACATCATATCACTTTGCGGCCTCACGCACGGTATTCCCACGGGTATCGCCTTACCTTGCTCGGGACCGTTTGCGCCTTTTGGCACACGTATATGATAGTGTCGCTAGCATCCATATGACAAGGAGCCCGGGCTGACATGGCTAGTCGTGAACCCAAAGTGGCACTAACTTACAGGGACAGGCATACATGACCCAGCAATGAATGTGTCGGTCATCAACGAGTGAATCCGGGCTGTAGCAACTGGGCTAGCAGGACTCCAGTAGACTGGGCTGTAGCAGGCTAACAGGACTCCGGTAGACACCGTGTGACATTTCCCCGAAGGGACACACACAGGAATGAAGAAGGACACATGCCGGCCAGCCTAAGTGTTCGGAGCAGTAGCAAGCTACCATGGCTCAGTGGAAGCACTAGGAGACATTTCCCGGTAAGAGAGGCTACCAAGGATAAACAACTAGATAGTCAGATCCCACACATACCAAGCATTTCAATAACATACACACAATATGCTCGATATGTGCAAATACAACATGGCATCACAACATGACTCTACAACTCAAGTATTTTATTCAATAGGCTCCGAGGAGCGAGATATTACAAACATGGGTCTCATGACCCAACATTCAGAGCATACAAGTCAAAACACAAGTGGAAGCTTAACATGTCTGAGTACAAACAACTATAAAAGAAAAAGGCTGAGAAGCCTGACTATCTACTAGATCCTACTGAGGGCACAAGATCGTAGCTGAGGTAACAAGCTAAACGTCGAAGTCCACACAGAACTACTAGCGAGACTGACATATCTCAACAAAACATAAAATAGGCAAACGTGAGTACAAATGTACCCAGCAAGACTTACATCAGAACTAGCTACATATGCATCGGTATTAATAAAGGGGTGGTGGAGTTTAACTGCAGCAAGCCAGCTTTGACTCGGTGGCTATCCTAAACTAGGACTGCAAGTAACTCTTTTGAGGTGGCGCACATGAGTCCACATATTCACCATATCAATACACCACCATGGATCCGCTCCCATCTCCCTACGAGAACGCCATCCATAGCACTCACACTTATCTTGCGTATTTTAGAGTATCCACTTCCACTTGTCTATGAACTGTTATAGGCAACCCAGAAGTCCTTTACCGCGGACACGGCTATTCGAATAGATGATGTTAACCCTGCAGGGGTGTACTTCTTCATACATGTTTCCACCACTTAGCGTCTGCACACGACATGTGCTCGGCAGACTTCAAGCGAAAGCCGACGTGGGTGTAGACCACGACCTACCTAAACACTCAAGTCTCTAGTCTAGGTTTATCGCCTATTCAGGTTCCATCCGCAGGGAGTCCGGCCGAGGTTTCCACATACGGCCCCGAACAATGTGTACAGGGTTCTGTGACACCAAACGGGCGCCCGGTATACCCGGCCACGTGCCTACCGCATCACAGCCCACCCCTCCGGTCAGTGCTACGCACGGCCTCCAGAATACTACAAACACCAGAAACTACTTGCAACTCCTGGACAGAGGACTAGGGTGGTTAAGAAGTCGAGCGGGGTCATATTTCAGGGCCCAATGCATGGTAGTAGCTGAATCATGGATCACAAACACAAAACGCAGTTCCTGAGGATGGCTTAAATGAGACAACCCACCATGTACTCCTACATGGCCTCTCACCGCTACCTTTACCAAATCGTGTTCACACACTTAGCTCACACACAGTAGGACATGTTCACACACCTCTGATTCATCCCCGATGAATCAGACCTGACTCAAGTCTAAGCAGTAGCAGGCATGACAAACAAGCATGAATGAGTAGGCACAACAGGGCTCAAACAACTCCTACTCATGCTAGTGGGTTTCATCTATTTACTGTGGCAATGACAGGTCATGCAGAGGATAAAGGGGTTGAGCTACCACAGCAAGTAACAGATGAATCGATGATGTCCTAATGCTGTAAAAGAGAGCAGGAGCGAGAGAGTGGGATTGTATCGGAATGAACAAGGGGGGTTTTGCTTGCCTGGCACTTTTGAAGATAGTATATTTCTTCATTGGTGTCATCGATCACATCGTCGGTACACGTCTTACTGAGAGGGGACAAGCACCGACAAACAAAGAAGAAGCACAATCAATGCAATGCACAATATGATGCATGATCATGACATGGCAAAATGAGTGTGTTTTGGCTAATGCAACTTAGAACAGATTAAATGAAGTTGGTTTGAACCAAGGGTTCAAATTCAAACTCCATATGTGGATATTCAAATGCCATTCATTTCATTTGTCCTAAACAGTAGTCATAAGTTGTTCTAACATGCATGAAACCAGCACAGATGGATAGATTGGATTTTTCTGATCATTTTTCATATATAATTTGTTTCATTTGGAGTTACGGTTGAAATTCTATGAATTTTAGAAGTTTTGGCTATTTTCTGGAATTTCCTGTAAAAGAATAAATCCAGAAAAAGAGTTACTGTGTCAGCACTGCGTCACTGTGACGTCAGCAGTCAACTGACCCGGTCCAGGTCAAACCTGACGTGTGGGGGCACACGTCAGTGACACAGGGCTGTTTAGGTCGCTGACATGTGGGACCAGTCAATGCTGACTTGGCCAAAGTCAAATTGACACGTGGGGTCCGCAAGATTAACACTAATCTAAATAGGAAAATTAGACTAACCTAATTAGACATTGGGGCCCACATGGCGGTAGCTCTAGGGGTGGTTAGCTAGGTCATTAATGGCTAATGACAGGCCACGTCGACCTCGCCGGAGTTCGACCGGCGACGACCAAATCGACGGCGGAGCATTTCGGAAAAATGCTACGGGGCTCCGTTTTCTGCGCGGTTTGTTGCTACGGCTTGCTGGCACTCTTGTGCATCGAGTGGTGGCAGTGGTAGCAGCTGGGACAGCCTGAGTCAACAGCGCCAGCGAGCTAGGCGGCGGCCGGAGTTCGGGCAACAACGGTGCGGGCGGTGCGAGGCACGGGAGGAGCCGTGGACGGTCGTGTTCGACTCGCGGGGGTGCGATGAGCTCGGTGGTAAGCCTGAACGCGTGCTTGCACGGCCGTAGCCACATTGGCGACATGGCCGGCGGCGAGGAGCAATCGGCTCCGATGGCCATGGTGGCTAGAAGGCGTGGACGAGCATAGGGAGAGAGGGGAAAGAGGTAGGGGCTCACGGCGAATCCGGTAGAGGCAACATCAAGGCCGAGGAGGGACTGGAGCTCACGAATCCCCGTAGAGTTCGGCGGCGGCCAGAGGTTGAATATGATGCCGTGGACAACACTGCAGGGCTTCCGGCGGGGCGCGTCTCGGTGGAGAGGAATGGGGCATCACGGCGGAGCTCGGGGGCGCGTCGGAGGGGCTCGGAGATGGTTGTGGCCGTGGGGGAGCTCATCGGCGGCGACGGCTGCGTTCGGTCGCGCTCGGGGAAGGGACTAGAGGGCGAAGGAGAGAGCAGAGAGTGAGGGAGAGGGGCGAGGGGCCATGGGGTGTCTCCGTGGCGTCACTAGAGGGGCCGGGGAGGAAGCAGGAAGTGGCCAGGGGCGAGCGCGCGCGCGGGCGACACGCCTCTGCCTACTGGCAGAGGTTAAGGACGACCGCTTCGGCCAGTGGGCTGGGCTGCCAGGTGGCCTGCACAGGAGGTAAGCCCAGGTAGGTTCCCTTTCTCTTTCTCTTTTATTACCTGTTTTCTATTTTTCTGCAACTTGTGGCTTTTCTAAAAATAGTTACGTATTTCCAAAAAATCACCTAACTGTACATTCCCACTGTTTAGATCAAATCCAACATTGAACATATTAGTTTAGGATTATTTGGACATTATTTCTTATATAACAGAAATAATTCCAACCCAAATATATTGTTGATTTAAATCAAAGGCCCAAATAAAATATTTCCGTGACTCCAAAAATATTGGTTTTAATTTCACCTCATGCCAATATTTTCACAGAATAACAGGAACATTTTCTTGGACTCATTTGATGAGATTTAAATGTTGGTTATTTTTAGGGGTTTTCCGAGGCTTGGAAAATTCCTCAATTCAAATTTCATGAAATTAAAACATGATGCATGGATGACTATGCAACTAGCTAGCTACAAGCAATGCTAGGGCTGTGACAACCAGCACCTAAGGATTCTATCAAGTTCAAAGTCACTGAGGATGTCATTCCTACTGAAGAATCTATTGAAGAATTCATTCCAGAACATGATGAACGTCGAGCTGGCGCACCTGAAGAAAATGGTGCTGAGGAAAATGCTCCTGAAGAAAATGCGGATCAAATTCCTCAAAGACAACCCGCTCATCCTCGTATTGCAAATGAAGTGCAAATCGAGAAGATCATCGATGGCATTGAAGCACCAGGTCCTCTCACACGCTCAAAAGCTTCACATTTATCTAACTTTTGTGGGCACTTTACGTTTGTCTCTATCACAGAGCCGACTAAGATAGATGAAGCATTTCTGGAGCCTGAGTGGATTCAAGCTATGCAAGAAGAATTACATCAGTTCGAGCTCAACAACGTCTGGGAACTGGTCAAACGTCCAGATCCTCGCAAGCACAACATTATTGGCACAAAGTGGATCTACCGCAACAAGCAAGATGAAAATGGCCTTGTGGTGAGGAATAAGGCAAGGCTTGTAGCTCAAGGCTACACACAGGTTGAAGGAATTGACTTTGATGAAACTTTTGCACCTGTTGCTAGACTTGAGGCTATTCGCATATTACTTGCCTATGCTAACCATCATGATATTATCTTACAACAAATGGATGTGAAAAGTGCATTCCTCAATGGTAAGCTTGAGGAAGAAGTACATGTTGCTCAACCCCCCGGTTTTGAAGATCCAAAGAATCCAGACAAAGTCTTCAAGCTCAACAAGGCCCTGTATGGCCTCAAGCAAGCCCCTCGGGCGTGGTATGATACCTTGAAGGAATTCTTCATGAAGAAAGGCTTCAAACCCGGTTCACTCGACCCAACTCTTTTCACTATGTCTTATGATGGTGAATTGTTTGTGTGCCAAATATATGTTGATGATATCATTTTCGGCTGTACTGACCAATGATATAGTGATGAATTTGCCTATATGATGAGTGAAGAATATCAAATATCTATGATGGGAGAGTTGAAATTCTTTTTAGGTCTTCAAATTCGTCAATAGCGCAATGGAATATTCATATCTCAGGAGAAATACCTCAAGGACGTATTGAGGAAATTCGGCATGCAAGATTGCAAAGGGGTCAAAGTTCCAATGCCCACAAATGGCCATCTATGCACTGATGAAAATGGTAAAGACTTCGATCAAAAGGTATACCACTCCATGATTGGCTCTTTATTGTACCTATGTGCATCTAGGCCGAATATTATGCTTAGTGTTTGCATGTGTGTCCGATTTCAAGCTACACCGAAGGAATCACACCATAAGGCTGTGAAGCATATTCTTTGATACTTAGCTCACACACCAACACTTGGATTATGGTATCCCAAGGGCTCCACTTTTGATCTCCTTGGATATTCAGACACTGACTATGCTGGCGATTGCGTGGACCGCAAGTCAACATCTGGTACATGTCATTTCCTCAGACGATCTTTGGTCTGTTGGTCCTCGAAGAAACAGAACTGCGTATCTCTCTCCACTGCAGAAGCTGAGTACATTGCTGCTGGATCGTGTTGTGCTCAACTACTATGGATGAAGCAAATACTCAAGGACTATGGCGTCAACGTGAAGAATGTTCCTCTCTACTGTGACAATGAGAGTGCCATCAAGATTGCTCATAACCCAGTTCAGCACTCGAAGACCAAGCACGTCCAAATTCGTCATCATTTTCTTCATGATCATGTGTTGAAGGGCGACATCTCCATTGATCATGTCAGGACTGAAGATCAATTGGCCGATATCTTCACAAATCCCTTGGATGAGAAGAGATTTAGCAAGTTGCGGTGTGAGCTAAATATCCTAGAATCTTTGAATGTTCTCTGAATGGACACACCTCCTAACACTTATGCTGACTTGATGACTTAGATGCGCAACACACAAAGTAACATTTTTCTTCAATCAATGAAGACTAACCCTCTAAGTGTGAAGAAATTAATGAAGAAATTGATTCTCAGAGCCCTATGACAATTGGACGTGGTGTCTGAAATCAGCTTTCTTATAAAGTGGGTTAGGCCACAAACCAAAGTTGAAAATCTTCAATTTGAGTTTTTCTTCGTTTTTGAAATTCCTCAGTTTTTCAAATTCTTCGACTTTGCATTGTCTTCACTCTTTCCGGTGTTGTTCTTCATTCGAATATATATATATATGAGTTTTATGTCCTCTACAACATTCACTTATTGTTATTTCTTCAAGTTGATTTCTTCTGCTAAGTGAATGTGATCGGACCCTTCCCCCTCTATGCTAAACTCAACACAGTCTATTCACAAATTCCTCATATGCGTTCTATTTGAAACTTGTTCAAATTATTCACTGTGTCCTTGACAGCAGAAGAAATTGCGAACGGAACTTTTAACTTATCTTATCTGAATTTTCGGCTTTGCTGCTCAAACCGTTCCGCTTCTCACGACCACACTTATCTATTCACCCACAATCCTACACGATCGCCACCTCTCAGTACGTGGGTCACACATGTCAAGCGAATGAGAAGAGGCCAGGGGCATGTTCGTCCGATTTCCTTGGTTGAACAGTTTTTCACTCCCTCTATAAATACCCCTGTCTCTTCCTCACTTCACTTTCACCTGGCTCGCGCTCTCTCTCCCGCTCGAGCTTCCCAAAACCCTAGTGACGCCGCTACTTCATCATCGTCGGTGAGGAAGAGCTTCACTGCCTCGACCTCGTCGACGTCGTACTCGCGCCGGTTGAGGATTTCTTCACTCCGCCGCCGTCGTAGCCGTCTTCCTCTGCCGAGTTAGGGCGTGGAAGATCTGACCTGAAGAACTTCACTTCTGTTCTTCCCAGTTCGTCGTGTTCTTCACTTCGTGTAATTAAAAGTTACTTTTTTACTGCTCGCTTTGATTCTCAAGTTTTCCTGAAAATCTACAAAAGTGTTTATTCTTCAATTCTTCACACACATAAACACCTCACATGTCATCTGCTCTTGATTCGTTTCTCTAAGCAATGATTTTCGTCAAGATTCCTCAATTGTGTGGATTTTCAATCTACACAACTCTAGAACCTAAGACAAAGAACACTTAGTGAAATTCCTCAAGACTCATATGGTCAAATTCCTCAAAACCTATTCTTTTTGAAAAACCTTCTGAGAACGCATATGACCTCTCCAAATTCCTCGCAACTATACTATGTTCACAGGTACAAATGTCCGCTGCTGAATCACTAGGTTCTCATCAACTTAACTCATTTGCAGCGTTCCTCGAAGAAAAGTTGCATACCTCTTCAGAAACTTCAGTTTTTCATATTCCTCAGCTGAAGAAAATGGGTGACAAAAGGCCACAAAAGAGAGGAAAGAGGCCTGAGGTCAATACTGCGTTTGAAATCCCTGAGGACATATATAAGGACTATTGCACACCTGATGAAGACAAATTCGGCAAAGAGGACAAGAATTAGCGCAAGGTGCGCATACAAAGGATAGAGAGGAGATGGGCACGAGAATGGAGGGAGTACAGATATGTCACTCCCAAGTATATGAAGAAATTCGCACTCAACCCTCCATGCCCAAGACCTCCATTGGCACCAGGCCAGTTGGCAGATCCCACCAGCCTCAAGCACGGTGAGGATTATCCTGATGAATGGGCAAAGCGCCAAGCCAAACTGGCTAAGCAATCAAAGGAAGCAGTGAAAAAATTCAACGCAGACTCTGCTGCTGCTGCTGCCTCTGCTGAGGCCTCTGCTAGTCAGCCAAAGAAGGCAATGCACAAGAAGCCTGCACATAAATCTAGTGCTTCACCTTCAATGCCCTCACGGCCAAGCTCCTCTGCTATGCCATCAAGGCCAAATTCCTCAAGGCCCTCATGGCAAATTCCTCAGACTGCTCCTTCAAAGTCCTCAGCTCCTCCGTCAAAGTCTTCAGCTGCTCCGACAAAATCCTGGGCACCTGTGCATCTCGCCATGTGCCAAAGGACACAAGGCTTCTCTATTTCCTCAGGAGCATCTGCAAGCTCCTCAGCTGTTCGAAATTCCTCAGCTGGTCCCTCTCTGCTGAAGAAAAAGGCCACTGCTGGATGAGGCACTCGCCCAAGTCCTCACAAGAAGCAGGTCGCCTTCCATGTACCCTCTAATGACGATGAGGCTGATGATGAAGAACTTGCCAAAATCATCAGAGACAGGCAAGCCAGGGCCGCTAGAGCCAAAGGCAGCACTGTGCCGCTGATGCTGGCTCCAAAGTTGATCCTTGACTATATTGACCTGTGGCACAAGGATCCTAACACACATTTGCCAGAGATAAACCTCACTCCTGGTCAAATTCATGTTCTTACTGCCTTCATTGAAGAAGAAAAATGGAAATTTGATCAAGGCAGAAGTTTGAAGAAAGCGCAATACAAGAAACAGCGCTACCTCAAGGACAATGTCCTCACTCTCACTCCTGATCAGCTCCTTGCCTTGCAAGTTGAAATCAAACAACTGAGTGATGAATTTGATCGCTACCATGCTGATTGGAAGGGTGCCACGGTGCGTTTCGTCAATCTGACAAAGAAATTCACTTCAAGTGTTGCTCCACCTGTGCACGTTGAAGTTACTCAGGCTGAGGCATCTGCTCAGCCTACTAAAGAACATGCCAGCACCGCTGATGACAATCAGACTGCTGAAGACCATGAGAGTGCCAGGGCTGATGACTCCATTCCAGCCGCTGAACATATTGCCAGGGCATCCACTAGTGATGCGCCTGAGGGAAGTGAACAAATCAGGACAACTGCATCAGTTGTGCCTGAGGAAAATGAATCAAATTCCTCTGCACCTCCTGCGCCTACACCAACTCCAATCCTTCCATCTGCATCACATGTGAAGAAGACCAAGGCTGCAGAACGTGCAGCTATGAAGAAAAGGAAGGCATCAACTTCCTCAAATTCTTCAGCTCCGAAGAAGATGAAGACTCTGATCAGTTCAATTGAGAATCGAATTGATGCCGTTCCAGTCTCATCAATGCCATCAAAGGATCTTGTTCCACTTGGTGAAGACTATGTGATTCCTGATGAATCTGATGAAGAATCTCCTTCTGCTGCTACGTCAGAGCAGTTGGACGAAGAAATTGAAGTGGATAAGATCCCTTCAACCCCTGTCATTTCCTCACCTTTGCCTCAGTTTACAGCTGAAGAGGCAGGTGTTGAAGAAATTGAAGAGGAGGATGTGGACATTGGCTGTACCACTCCTGTGCTCAATGATGAATTTTGGGATAGTCAACATCCCAACTCTCCAATGTTCACTCCCCTTCAAGCTATTCCTCAGTCCCCTACCGCCACTGAAGTGCAAATGGGATCTGAAGAACCTCATGCAACCCCAAGTATTCATGAAGAAATTATAGCCACTAGTGTTGAAGAAATTGTCAATGAAAAATTGACGACCCAGGCTGAAGTTGCACAAGAGCCTGAAATTCCTCAGCCTGAGGAACCTGAGATTGCGATTCCTGAAGTAGTGCTGCAATTGACTGACACTCCTCAGCCCAAGCCAAAGGATCCTTTCTCCAAGAAGCAAAAATTCAAGGCTGATGATTTCTTTGGCGAGCACGTATTCTTCACGGAATTCAACCCCTGTGACAATGCTCGTCTTAGAAGGAAGCCTTTCTGGACTGCCAGCCAGGCCAACTTCTATTCCTCAGTGCTCTTCAACAAGGACAAAGTCTTCGATCATGAGCATATTTCTCATGTGGACATGGAATCCATGCCTTGCTTCTCTCAAGTCCTCAGCATGATTCATGACACCGGCTTGCTCAATTTTTGCTCTGACATAGTTGATTGGAATGAAGAACTTATTCTTCAGTTCTACGCAACTTTGCATATCACAGGCGATGCTGCTGACGTCAACTCATGGGTGTTGGACTGGATGACTGAAAACACTCATTACAAGGCACCAGCCTCTGAATTGCTTCATGCCCTACCAATCAGGCCTCCACCTGACGGTGCTCGTTGTCTGTATGATGAGCCTGAACTCACTGATCACTATATGCAGGTGCTCATGAAGCCGCCGAAGCAGGGACAAGCTCCAAGGACCAAATTCCTTGTGAAGGAATTGCTCTATGTGCCAAGAACAATCTACCGCATTCTGACGAAGACCATGAGTCCCATCAAAGTCCATGACTCATCCGATGAAGAAATTATCCGAATGATGAAGAACATGCTTTTCAACATCATGCATGGCATTCCCATAAATTATCATGATTTCTTCATGAGGACTCTGGCGAATGTTGCACTTTCTCCATTTGAGCTGAAGCCTTACGCACCGTGGATCATGAGATTCCTCAGAACAAGGTCTTCACTCACCTACAAGGCTGATTTTCAGAATCACCTCAGCTACTTGCCCCCTATTGAAGTCCTCAAGCGGACAATTTCCTCATCTGATGAGAAGGGCAAGTCACCAACCGTTATTGATGAAGGCATTCGTCCATTGGATGGTCAGTTTCACAAAGCTCCATCTTACTCCACCAATGATGGCTCTGCCACTCATGATACTGCTGCCAATGCTACCAAGACAAGTCCTCAAGCTACTGCTCCTCGTGTGCTGACTGCTCGTGAACTGCTGATAAGTCTTCACCAGAAGGTGGATCGCGACCACAAGTGGGTTAAGAGTCAGTTTGGTTCTATTCTTCACAACATGACTTCCACACATAATGCAGTGAAGAAAAACCACTACTACCTCCATGAAGTGTTTGATTGCACCTGGGCTATTCTGTCACATCTATATGGTGAAGAAGATCAGAAGCAAATGGGCTTCAAGGGAGACTTTGACTGGTCTGCTCCTCCACCGAAGAGATTCAAGAGGTTCAAGGTTTCTTCCGTGGTGGCCAGCTCATATTCTTCATCATGCGCCACGGACGAGCATGAAGACTTGGACGACACTGTAGCAGGCCCTACAATGACTCAAGACCCTGACAACGCTGGCGCTCCTCCATCATCTTTATATTCTTCAGGGGTGTTAGTCCTTAGTTTCAACCCTTTTGGTCATTCGATGACAAAGGGGGAGAAATTTGAGTCAGTCTTCAAGCGGGTCTATCTTATATGGGCATTTTTTTGCTAAGTTACAACTCTCGTTCTTCTGATGACTTTGCTGGATCGAGTTGTAATCTTAAACTCTATGGTGACCTGATACTTTTGTTGTGTTCTTCTGCATGCTTATTCCTCATTAATGTTAATGCACGCATGCTGAATTACATCAGTCACCATATTTCATCATGCATTTCAAATTCTTCATATTATATATCAAATGCGTGTATGAATTACAAGATATAGGGGGAGATCTCCATGATTATACTCTTCAAGTGTGCATTGCTTCAAAAGCAAATTCCTCACTATGCACATCTTCAGGGGGAGTTCTTCTATATCTTGCAATCAAATTCCTCAATATCAGTATTTACACTTCACATGTTTAGCCCCGTTGAAAACTTAACCTATATTGTCATCAATCACCGAAAAGGGGGAGATTATAAGTGCATCTAGTGCCCCTTAGTGATTTTCGTGTATTGAAGACTTAGAGGTTAAGGGACTGATGTGTTTGTGAGTGTACACAAGTCAATAAGTCTATGAGGAGTTTGATATTTACAGATAAAGTCGACCCCTAAAAATGAAGTTCTTCAACTGAAGACTTTGGATCTCTGAAGATTTCTGAAGACTTTGAAAGTGAAGAAATCGGTGTGACCTTGAAGACTAGGCAATCATTCGAGGAACATGAAGCGTGAAGACTTTTGTTTTTGTAGTTTCATTTTCTCTTTCTTGAGTCATAGGAAACACCATACTGTTAAAGGGGGTCGAGGAAATACTAAGGAAAAATTTCCATGTGATGCTCAACTCAAAATCCTACACCTACCAATCCCTTCGAGTGAAGCCATTGGAAATCTCATACAGTTCAGTCATATTATTCAGTGATAGAGACAAAGTTCTTCTGGTCTCTGAGGAATTTGTTCTGACTGAGGAGTTAGGAATTCACCAGTGTGAATTTCCTACACAGTGAGGAACATGATAGCCCTGAGGATTTTGATAGTCAAAATTCCGACCGTTGCTGTGTTATGCGCCATCGGTTCCAAAATATCTACCCACCTAACAATCATATTAGACAAGGGCATTTATGTCTTATCATGTCGGGCTGCTCCCTAGGCTATAAATAGCCGCCCCCTTCAACCACTAGCTGGTTGGCTGCTCCGAGAGAAACTGACACTTGTCAATTGTGAGCATCCCATCCTCCGAGGACTTTGAGCAAAAATCATCAAGTGAGGAAAACCCAAAAACCCAACACCTACAAACCCAAAGTGATTGAGCATCACTGAAGAGATTGATCCTGCGTGGATCTGACGCTTGTTTCCTTTGAAGACTGTGCTTCTTCCAGACGGTTAGGCATCAAGGTCTAGAGCATCCAAGAGGAATTGTGGATCGTCGAGTGACCGAGTTTGTGAAGGTTCGGAAGTCACCTGAAGACTTACCACGAGTGATTGGGTGAGGTCTGTGTGACCTTAGCTCAAGGAGAATACGGTGAGGACTGTGTGTCCGGGACTGGGTGTCCTCGAGTTTAAATACTCAGTCGCTCCAACTAGATGTACAACTGAGACAACAGTTGGAACTGGTCTACCAAATCATTTTCTTCACCAAGCCTACTGGTTCTATTTCCTCAACTCTTTCATTTTCTCATGTCTGTTGTTGTGTGCATGTTCATATCTGTTTAAAGACTTTGACTGAAGACTTTCTCAATTTCCTCAGATCAATTTGTTCAGTCAGTCTGTCTTCTTTCTTGTGTTATCCTGTGTTTACGCTTTCTGTACTCTGTGCTGGTCTTCATTTCATCATGATGACTATGCTTGTGTTCTGTTATGTTTACTTCTAAGTACTTATTCTGCTGCTAGTAGTTCTTCATTTTGGAATTTCCTCACCAGCAAATTCCTTAGTGAAGAAATCATAAAAATCGCCTATTCACCCCCCCCCCTCTGGTCGATATAACGCACTTTCACAAAATAACGAAAACAAACTCCCCTAGAAAATTGTTGGTATGGAGGGCACCCGAGGATTCACCTAGCCATGGCTTATGTTTGTAGGTGAAGGGGGAGTAAACTTTACTTTTTCCACTTGGGAACTGCCGCTAATTTGTTTAGTGGAAGATATTGAAAAAACTCAATCGTGACGTTGATAGGAAAGGCATACCTCCCAAAATTATATTCATCTCTATTTTAAGCTTCGAGCTCTGGCACCTCTGCAAATCACTGCTTCCCTCTGTGAAGGACCTATCCATTTACTTTTATGTTATTTTACTTTTATTGAGTCTTCACCCTCTCATTTAAGCACCAATTAGGAAGCACTATTGTCATTCTTATGCATTGAGTATAGCTAATGTTGAGTGTGACATGACTAGATCTTTTGTACCATGAATTACAATGTTTAGTCGCTGCTTGAACTTCAAAGGTGATCTGCATTTATGTTTTGCGGTCTCAGAAAGGGCTAGCGATATACCATGCTATCATATTATATCATGATTGTTTTGACAAATTGTTGGCATCCGAAATATCTTATTATTGCTCGCTAGTTGGTTATTGTCGGTGTACTAGAATAGGGGTACCCTAGTATCCCGAACTTGTGCATGGGGAGTTGCAGCGCCCCGCGGCAAGGCTTGCCGGGCGACCGCCAAGGTCCTCCGTGGTTCCTTTGGAGCCATTCAAGAACAAAGTATTTAAGCCAAGGAGACAAGGCCCCGGCAAGAGGAGCTTGCCGGGAAGGCCAACCAAGGCATCCCAAGGAACTTGCCGCGACGCGCCACGCGTCCTGGCAAGGCAACAAGACCCTGGCAAGAGGAGCTTGCCGGGAAGACCAACCAAGGCATCTCGAGGCCTGGTGAGCGACAAGCTTCCAAGCCCGACAAGATAACGGCCGCGGCAAGGCGCTTGCCGTGGCAGGCGGCCACTCTGTGCCCACGCTCCAGCGCATCCAACAACGTGTCGCTCTGGGGGCCTTTCCAGGCGCACGTGGCGGGAGGCTGTGCAGCCAGCGGTGCGCGGTGGCATGCGAAGCTAACAAGATCGCCATCATGGCGAGCGGCGGCGCCCCTGACGGTCCTTTTCTGCACTGTTTGGGCTACACAGACGGGCATTTAATGCCCTTGTCCCCTGCCGTCAGGGTTAGGTAGGAAACACTGTACAAGTAACTGTACCAACCACCTCGCTTTTTACATTTGTACCCTTGTTTACGTTGCCACCTGTCGGTGACCCCTTGAGCATATAAAAGGAGGCCCATGCGCAACGTAGAGGGGGTGGGGATCATTCGGAAGCCAGAAAAACACTTAGCTCTCTCTCGAGCAAGAACGCAATACAATCAAACAAGCAGCAGTAGGGGTATTATCTCTCCGGAGAGCTCCGAAGCTGGGTAAACTGCTCGTGTGCTTCGCCTCGATCTGCTCTTCGTGCGACCTCCGCCCTCCGCCAAACTGAAAGGGGCTCGGTCCGCCAGTCCCATAGGTGTTGGTGGATCAGTTTCCCCGACATCTTTGGCGCGCCAGGTAGGGGGCGTCGAGATTGCGTGAACCTGATCCGGCGTCCACACGAGCTAGATCTTCATTCTCTTCATCGACATGCCACCGAAGAAGAAGACTTCGGCGGCAGCAGCTCCGTCCGCGTCACTTCCACCACCACTGGAGCAGACAGGTGGTGGGGAGGATGCCGGCAGAAGAACGGACGTTGACGAGGAAACTCACGATGCCGCCAGGTCCAAGGGCAAGGCGGCGCAGACCTCGACGTCCGTGCTTGTTCCGCGCCCATCTCAGGAGGCACAGGACCGACAGCGTCATGGTACTCGCAGTACCATACGTTTGTTGGGCCAAGATCAAGCTGGTGGATCCCGGGGCGCTCAAGACCAGCATGCACGCCAACGTGCTAGCACGAGTGAGACACGGTCGCCCGGACGGGATAATGCTCCTTCTAACATAGTTAGAAGTCTGAGCATATCCCGCTCCTCGCGCCGTCCGCCACTGCCACCCACCACTCCGGCAGAAGCTTTGGCGCGAGCTCAACTGCTCCTGGATTACCCTCCGACGTCGGACAAGATCGACGAATGGAGGGCCACCATTCAGAGTCTCATCGGCTACGCCAACGGCGACACTCCGCGGCAGCCGAGCGCGTCGCTGCCGCGGCAGGGTTGCCAGGCGCGAGCCGGTGGCGACGAAGCTGGTGGGGGTGCAACCACCATGCAATCACCACCCCGAAGGCCAAGATCGCCGACTCGCCGGATCCACCTCGACAGCGACTCCACCGCATCGTCGGATCCACGAGCTCGTCGCGATCAGTGCCAAGTTCTTCACGATCGACAGCGAGAAGACGCTCGTACTCGCATCGAGCGCCGAAGAGAAGCGCGACGTCAATCCGACAAGCGCGCTGGGCCCTCTGTTGACATGCATGCGCCAGGGGAACCAGGCGACTTGCCGTACGCGGTAGGTTGCCCTGCGTTCACTCGTGAGCTGCGGCAAGTCCAGTGGCCCAGCACGAAGAACTTCAAGCCAGACGTACCGGAGAAGTACGACGGCAAGACGCATCCGTCGGAGTTCCTCAGCATCTACACCATTGCGGTGCAGGCTGCCGGGGGACGGGACGACAAGATCCTTGCCAACTACTTCCCGCTGGTGCTCAAGCCCAACGTCAGATCCTGGCTCATGCACTTGCCGGACAACTCCATATCCTCTTGGGCCGATCTGTGCCATCAGTTTGTCGGCGCCTTCACAGGCGGCCACAAGCCTCATGGCCAAGAGAGTGACCTTCATCTGCTCGCCCAGAAGGAAGGAGAGCCCCTGCGCAAGTACATTCAGAGATTCAGCAGCGTACAGCACAACATCCCAGACGTCCACCCTGCCGCGGTGATCAGCGCGTTCCATCAGAACGTGCGGAAACCGCAGGATGTGGGAGGAGATGGCGATGTGCAAGATCAGAGACGTCAGTGAGCTATATGCCCTGGCCAACAAGTGTGCATGTGCTGAAGAAGGGAGGAAGATCCCCGGAGAGAACACAGGAGCAGGAGGATCTGATAGTGAGGAAACTGCCCCGGCAAGGAAGAACCGGCGGCGGAACAACAGGAAGAAGAAAGCCAAAGATGTGCTAGTTGTTGAGCAGTCCGACAAGAAAGCCGAAGTTGGTAGCTCCGGCAAGGAGGTTGCCGCAGCTGTGGCGGTCGCCGACAAGCAGGACGACGCCAACAAACAGTATTGCAAGATCCACCGCACCAAGGGCCACGATCTCCAGAGCTGCAAGAAAGTCGAGCAGCTTGTTGAGCAACAGAAAGCTGAATACGAGCGGCGCGACAAGGAGAAGGCCCAGGAAGGTGCGGGAGGGTCCGGCAAGAAACGTCCCGGCCGAGGAGGACGCCGCGGCAAGGCCAAGCAGCGGCAAGGAGACAGACCTCCTCGCGGCCGCGACAAGGATGAAGATGACAACGACGATGAAGACATGGATGATGAGGAGACTGATGAGCAGGAGTTCCAGAAAGCCACAGAGGTCCTGTGCGTTGACGGCGGTGCTTCTCTGCATACTTCGCACCGCCAGCTCAAGCAGTGGGTGCGGGAAGTTAATGCAGCAGAACCACCCGTCGAGTCACGCAAGCCTCTGAAATGGTCCAGCACGCCTATCATCTTTGATATTGAGGACCACCCTGATCGCATAACTGCGGTCGGGTGCTTGCCGATGTTGGTTTCACCAACTATCCGCAACCTCAAGGTCACTAAGATGTTAGTTGACGGCGGGGCCGGCTTGAACCTGATCTCCTCCGCGGTGCTCCAGAAACTCCAGATCCCTGACAGCGAGCTCGAAGAAACCGGCACATTCCAAGGAATCAATCCGGGAAGGAGCAAGCCGAAGGGAAAGATCACGTTGCCGGTAACATTTGGCAGCGAGTTGAACTTCAGGACTGAGAGGGTCACTTTTGACGTTGCTGACTTTCCATTGCCTTACAATGGGATACTTGGCCGTCCAGCACTCGCCAAGTTCATGGCAGCCTCTCACTATGCATACAATGTCTGAAGATGCCAGGCCCGATAAGTGTCATCTCTGTCCCTGGCGACAAGAAGGATGCCCTTATCTGCGCCGACAAGATCTACCGGGAAGCAGCAGCCGCAGCAGATCGCAAATCACTTGCCGCTGAAGCTCCCGGGGGAAGAAGAAGACCAAGTCCGGCAAGAGTTCTGATGCCCACTCCGGCAAGCGCACCTCTTCGGAGTGCTGCGCTACCGTCGAGGACGCACCATCGAGCTCCACCGGCAAGTGTAAGAAGGCAATGGCAGCTCCACCTGAGACCAAGAAGGTGTCCGCCAAGGAGGACGGCACTGGTGGTACCTTCACCATCAGTGCCACTCTCGACCCCAAATAGGAAAGCGCGCTCGTTGCTTTCCTGCGGGCGAATGTCGACGTGTTTGCGTGGCAACCGTCTGACATCCCCGGTGTTCCCAGGAAAGTAATTGAGCACCACCTTGCCGTCTGTCCTCATGCGCGGCCCGTCAAGCAGAAAGTCAGGAAACAGGCAGTGGAGCGCCAAGAATTCATCGCAGAAGAAATCAAGAAGTTGGAAGCAGCAGGCCTTGTCAGAGGAGTGCTCCATCCTACGTGGTTGGCCAATCCTGTTGTCGTGCGCAAGGCTAACGGGAAATGGAGGCTTTGTATCGACTTCACTGATGTCAATAAAGCTTGTCCCAAAGACCCATTTCCCTTGCCGCGCATCGACCAGATTGTTGACTCCACGGCCGGATGTGATTTGCTTTCATTTCTTGATGCATACTCAGGATACCATCAGATCTTCATGGCAGAAGAGGATGAGGAGAAGACCGCATTCATCACCCCGTGTGGCACGTACTGTTTCGTACGGATGCCTTTCGGTTTGAAGAATGCTGGTTCAACATTTGCAAGGGTAGTCCACCACGCTTTTGAGCCGCAGATGCACAGAAATGTGGAAGCCTACATGGATGACATAGTGGTCAAGAGCAAGGACAAGGCAACCCTGATTCAAGATTTGGACGAAACATTTGCAAATCTGCGCAAGATCAACCTCAAGCTTAACCCCGAGAAGTGCGTGTTTGGAGTCCCTCCGGCAAGCTTCTCGGGTTCTTTGTGTCTCAACGCGGAATTGAAGCCAATCCCGACAAGATCAAGGCCATTGAGCAGATCGAAGCACCAAAGCGCGTCAAGGATGTACGAAGGCTTGCCGGTTGCGTGGCTGCTCTCAGCAGGTTTATCTCTAGGTCTGCTGAGCGCGCCCTGCCATTTTTCAAAATATTGAAAAAGGCAGGTCCAATGAAATGGACTCCGGAGGCGGAGGCTGCGCTGCAGGACTTGAAGAGATACCTGTCCTCCACTCCAACACTTGTCGCACCTAAGCCACAAGAGAAGTTGCTGCTGTATATAGCGGCAACCAATCAAGTGGTTAGTGCTGCGTTAGTGGCGGAGAGGGAGGCAGATGATGAGCCAGCAACCACGGCAGATGCATCCAGCGACAAGCAGGGGGCTTCGCCGACAAGCTCTGGTCCCGACAAGGATGGATCTGCGCAGGAGCATGAGAAGATGCAGAAGAGAATGGTGCAGCGCCCAGTTTACTTTGTCAGTTCCCTTCTGCAGGGGGCTAGGTCAAGGTACTCTGGTGTGCAGAAATTGCTTTTCGGCCTCCTCATGGCCTCGAGAAAGCTGCGCCATTACTTCCAAGCACATGAGATCACAGTCGTCACTCGCTTTCCGCTGAAGAGGATACTGCAAAATCCAGAAGCAACAGGCAGGATTGTCGAGTGGGCACTGGAACTGTCAAGCTTTGGCCTCAAGTTTGAAAGTACTTCAACTATCCAAAGCAGAGCATTGGCAGAGTTCATAGCAGAGTGGACGCCAACACAAGATGAAGAAATTCCAGAGACGAGCATCCCCGTCAAGGAAGCGAGCAAAGAGTGGCTGATGTACTTTGATGGTGCCTTCTCGCTGCAAGGCGCCGGTGCGGGCGTGCTGCTTGTCGCACCCACCGGAGAGCACCTCAAGTACGTAGTCCAGATGCACTTTCCCAAGGAGCAAGCAACCAACAATACTGCAGAGTATGAAGGATTGCTTGCCGGTCTCAGGATCGCAGCAGACCTTGGGATCAAGAAGCTCATTGTCAGGGGTGACTCACAGCTTGTCGTCCGCCAAGTGAACAAGAACTATCAGAGTCCATTGATGGAAGCTTATGTTGATGAAGTGAGAAAGCTAGAAGAGCACTTTGACGGCCTACAGATGGAACATGTTCCAAGAGCTCAGAATGACATTGCTGATGGCCTGTCGAAGTGCGCCGCACTAAAGTTACCTGTGGAACCAGGGATCTTTGTGCTCAAGCTGACTCAACCATCCGTAACGCCATCAACTGGACAGAGCAAGAAGAGGAAGTTGATTTCTGGTGACTATTTTCCGGCAGAGCTCCCTGAAGCCGCCGCCAAGAAGGTCCCCAAGATCAACACCAAGGATGCTGAGGAGCAGTCTGCTCCGGCAAGCCTTATGGTTTGTTCCGTTGAAGCAGACGCTCCCGACAAGCTTTGCTCCGGCAAGCTTGCCGGGGAACATCAAGCTCCGGCAGAGCCGCAGGTTCTCGCCGTAGAAGCGGATGTTCCCGCAGCAGCAGATGTGCCTTTAGTCCTTGTTGTCGAGCCACAAGCTCCAGCATGGGCACAGCAGATTGTCCATTTCCTTCAGACAGGAGAACTTCCCGAAGAGCAAGAAGAAGCGGAAAAAGTAGCCCGGCAGTCAAGTATGTACCAGTTTGTCGACAGCACACTGTACAGAAGAAGACTCAACGGTGTGAAATTGAAGTGTATTTGCCGGGAAGACGGACAAAAGCTGTTGGCAGAGATACATGGAGGCATATGTGGTCACCACATTGGCGCAAGAGCACTTGCCGGCAAAGCGTTCCGGCAAGGTTTCTTTTGGCCGACAGCCCTCCAGGATGCAACTGCACAAGTAACCAAGTGTGAAGCGTGCCAGTTCCATTCCAAGCAGATACACCAGCCAGCTCAAGCTCTCCAGACGATCCCTTTATCCTGGCCATTTTCGGTCTGGGGGCTCGACATCCTCGGCCCCTTCCCCGAGCTGTCGGGGGCTTTGAGTACTTGTACGTTGCAATCGACAAGTTCACAAAGTGGCCGGAAGTGGAACCAGTGAGGAAGGTGACAGCACAGTCAGCAGTCAAGTTCTTCAGGTCGATTGTTTGCCGTTTCGGGATCCCTAACAGGATCATCACCGACAACGGCACGCAATTCACGAGCCGCACCTTCATGCAGTACGTCCAAGATCTTGGCGCCAAGGTCTGCTTCGCTTCTGTTGCTCATCCGAGAAGCAACGGTCAAGCGGAGAGGGCAAATGCTGAAGTGCTGCGCGGGCTCAAGACCAGAACTTTCGACAGGCTGCGCAAGTGCGGAAGGAACTGGATCGAGGAGCTGCCGGTGGTTCTTTGGTCGATCAGGACGACGCCAAATCGAGCCACTGGCCAGACACCTTTCGCTCTAGTCTATGGAGCAGAGGCAGTTCTCCCCACGGAACTCGTATACGGGTCACCTCGAGTGCTCGCTTATGATGAGCTTGAGCAAGAGCAGCTGCGATAAGATGACGCACTGCTCCTTGAGGAGGATCGTCTTCAGGCTGCTGTACGAGCTGCTCGATACCAGCAAGCTTTGCGCCGCTACCATAGCCGCAAAGTTAATGCCAGAAGCTTCGAGGAAGGCGACCTTGTTCTTCGGCGCGTTCAGTCCGCCAAGAATTCCAACAAGTTGACACTGAAGTGGGAAGGCCCTTACCGGGTGAAACGAGTCACTAGGCCTGGCGCTGTCCGCCTTGAGACCGAAGATGGCATTCCGGTGAGCAACTCCTGGAACATTGAGCATCTTCGTAAGTTTTACCCGTAGGGCACGGTTGCCGGAACCCGTTCCGACAACCACCTTTTGTACAAGTCTTGCCGAGGTTGCATGTAATCCTTTGTACAAAGCCGGGCGCAGATCCCATGCATAAGTAAAGCTCATGTGCTCCGCACATCTTGTCAATTTCATGCATTATATTTTTTTCTTGCATGTGTTATCTGACACTTTGTGCAGCACCAATCCCCGGTAAGCAATAACGAGCCGTAAGGCTCCAGATCGTTATTTTCTCTTCTTTCTTTTTCTCAAAGGAAGGAAGATTCCCTCGCGCACAAGTTTGCCGGCAGGGGAGGAGAAGATAATGATGTGGAACAGGCGTCGTTCAAGAAAGTTTCGCCTTGACGGAAACCTTTCCGGGAAGCAAACGACAGAAAAGCTAAGTTGCCAAAGTTTGAGCAATTAGTTTTAATTTTTAAGTTATCTTCCTCGAACGACCGTGCTTTGTATGGAAACCTGTGCGCGGAGGAACCAACTCGTAGCTAGTTGCGCCCTTACTTTGTTTCGAGTCCGCTCAACAACTTAAGTGTGCTGCAACCAGTCGCGACAAGGTTTCTTGTCGGAAGCGGCACCGCCAGCAGGCTGCTGACGTCCCGCACTCAGCGCTCGCGGCTCGGGTGCCTGCGCCGACAAGTTCCCTAAAAGCGTAGGGTAAAAACATACAAAGGAAGGAATCTAGTAAAGGAAATAACGTAGCAATGATACCAGAAATAGAGTTATATTACAAGATAACTTGTCGCAGCTCTAATAGATTGATCTCATAATATGGCCAGCAGCGACAAGAGAAAGAAAGAAAGGGCGGCCTAATCTACGCGATCGCCCTCAACCCTCTTGATCTCGCTCACCTTGTCCACAATGGGTGCGACAAGGGCCTTGAGCGCATCCAGATCGGCATCCGGCGGCAAGGATTTGAGGACGTTGGTGAGGTTGAGGCCTGGGTTGCGGAAGGCCACCTTCATCAGCACCTTCTGGAGAGCCCCGCGCAAATCCTGCGCGACTCGTCGGCCAGCTGCTTTGGGATCCTCTCCCGGAGTCGCTGGAGTGCCGTCGCCACGCCCTTGAAGAACAGGCTGAGCTTGGCGCTGGGTTGGAGATGCTCGTCGGAGGGATACCCAAAGTCCTCCATCCCTAGCTGCGCCAGCTCCCCGTCAATGACTGCGGCGATATTCACCAGACCCTCGGTCCAGTGCTCCACAGTCTCCCTAAATGAGTTCTGGGTAACGGCGATGCTCGCCTGCAGCGCCTTGTCGGCCTTGATCCTCTCCGAGAAGGTCACCTCTCGCTCCCTGGCGGCGTCCAGCGTCTGAGTCAGCATAGCCAGCTTCAACTCCAGGTCTGCATTGGAATCCTTGGCGGCGCTGAGCTCCTTGCCCCTCTCAGCGAGAAGACCCTGCAGCTCACCATGGGCGGCAGCATCCTTCTCGCGCTCACGCTTGAGCGCGGCAAGCTCCTCGCCGCTCTTCCTGATATTGGCCTCCAGCTGCGCCACCTTCGCCTCCAGCTTTTTCTTGGCGGCCTCAGCAGCTGCGGCAGCGTCCTTTGCTTCCTTGAGCGCCCCGCCAATCGCTTGCTCGCGCTCGGCAAGCTCCTCTTCGTGGCTGTCAAGGTTGACCTTGCGCTGCGCCAACTCTCCCTCCTGCGCAGATAGCTTCTCGGCAGCCAGCCGCTGCTGCTCTTCAACCTCAGCCTTCGCGAGGAGGAAGGCTTTCCTCTCCTCGGCGACTTGCTCCCGCTCCTCTGCCAAGCTCCGGAGAGTTTCCTGCCTAAGACCCCGGAGCTCCTCTGCGCGCTTCTCGATGTTGACTCCCACCCTCGCGACGAGTGCTTCTCGGGACGCCAGCTTGGTTTGTCGGGCGCGGTAGAGCGACAGCAGCTTCCGCAGCAGCCGCTCCTCCTCAGACTCACCGCTGCTGCTGCTTGGCGCATCGACCAGCGCCAGCCCAGCGGAGGCGAGCACCTCCTCATCAAAAGCTTCTCCTTCGACCGGCGCCCTGGAGCTTGACGCCCAGGGAAGCTTGATGAAGATACCTTCACCAGCCTTCAAGTAGGCGCCGGGCTGGGGCTCTTCGGAGCCTGGCTCCGCGGCAGCGGCGGAGGGATCGGCAGTCGGTGCAGCGCCTGGCGCTCCTGCGGCCTCGGGGTCGTCAGTACGATCGCCCGACCCCTCGCCAGCTTCTGCGGCGGCAGCCTTGGCGGCCTCTTCGCCGGCGGGCTCATCAGCACCGGCCCCTTCTTCGTTGGCGGTGGTGTCGTCGTTGCTGCCACGCGCGCGTTCCTCACCGGCGTCCTCAATCTCCATTGGCTCCGCAGCAGATGGATCTGAAGAACGAAGAAGGGAGAAAAGTCAAGCAAAAATCCAAGAAAGGGAATTCAGAAGAAGAAGGGCCCAAGGGAAGATTTCAGGCAAGAAGATTACCTGTAATAGGATCTGCGCTCGCGGTCTCAACCGCCGGAGGATCACTGATGCCGTCCCTTGCCAGAGAACTGTCCCTTGCCGGGGAGTTCTCCCTTGCCGGAGAGCGCTCCCTTGTCGGGGACTCCTCCCTTGGCGGCATAGTTGAAGCGGATGGCACTTCGGGGGCGGCTTCCTGGCCCTCCTGGTGAGGCTGTTCTGCTCCTACACAAATCAACAAGCAAGATATCAGTAGAGAAAAGAGCACCCATGCGCGCCCGACAGCAGGAAGTAAACTACAAACTTACGCTGGGGGCTGCGCTGGGGGCTGCTTTGGGGAGTGGCTGCAGGGTCCGTCAAGGTGGTCTCAGACACACCCCCTGCTGACACGGTGGGATCATCTTCGATGACAATCACCGAGGCCTTGGCTCTCTTCGCCGCTCTCTGGGCCAGCGTCCTGAAAAGGAATGGGTTCAGATTGAAGCAAGTCAGAGACAAGATAAAAGCAACAAGATTGGAGAACTACAAGAGCACCAAAGAAACTTACTCTTCTTCCTCCTCGTCGGAGCTGAGCGCGGAGAGATCGAAGTCCGGCTCCCCTCCGGTGCGGCGAGGCGGAGGAGTAGGATCCCTTGCCGCTTGGCAGGGGCGGTGGCGGTGGACCGGGAAGATCCCGCTCCAGTTGCCGCCACAGCGTGAGGCGCTCCCGCAGCAACATTGCTTGCCGCGGTAGAGCGTGTCGCACGGCTTGGCGGCTGTTGGCTCGTTTGCCGCCCCGCTACGTCCCCGGCCCTGCGGAGACGCCTTCTTGGCGGGGCCGGGGGCTCCGCCTGCGGCAAGCTGTCTGAAGGCTCGGGCTCTTCCTCGCCGGCCTCGCTCGGCTCAGCTTCAGGGCCGGCAAGATCTTCCTCACCGGCAAACTCCTCGCGCTCGGCAAGGCTTGCCGCCTCTGCCGCCTCTGCCTCCTCTACGGTGAACCCGAACGCGCCCGCGGCAGCTGCTGCCGCAGCCTCTTCCGCCCTAGTGGCGATGCGCTGCAGCTCCGCGTCGGTAGTGTCGCGGGTGAGGCTCTTCTGTTCGTCGGCGCGGACCGGCACTTCTACCAAGTCGTCGAAGAACGCTTGTACGACGTCATCCGCAGGTTCTTGCCAAGTTGGGCGATTCCGTGCGAATCGCACAACGGCATCATCGCGCGGATCCGGTCAAGCGACGAATTGTTGCACAACGGAACGACGCTCCTCGGCAGCGTGAATGGATGTTGGGGATCTCGTTTGAACAACTCCAGGAGCATCGCATCCAGCTCCAGGACGGTGAAGTTGAAGTTGAGGCCCGGGCGCAGCCTCATGATATCCGCCGAGTTCTTGAACTCCCAGGCGGGTCTCCCCCTCTCCTGCAGGGGGGCGATGCGGCGGCGAAGGAAATCTGCGCCAACGGCGCCTACAGTGAGCCCGGCAAGCCTGAGGCGAAGGATCCTGGTGATGGCGATCTTCAGCCTCTCGTCTTCCGGGGCCACGTTGCTCCAATCATTACCACGCACTATTGGGGCTTGGCGCAGGGCAGTGAACGGCTGCGGGTTCTCCTCGACGATCCAGCACCACTCCGCTCTCCACTCCTCCCACTTGCTGCGGAGCTCACCCTCCAGATACGCCTCCTTCTTGCCGACTCTCGAGATCCAGGCGATCCCTCCGGCAAGCGGCTCTCCTCTCTCCGACCCGAGGCATGAAGAAGTGGCGGAAAAGGGCTACATTTGGGTGGACTCCGACAAAGTTTTCGCACAAATGTGCGAAAACTGCCATGGTCAGAACATCGTTGGGGGTGAAGTCAAGGAGGCGGAACCCGTAGGTGTTCATGATGTCGCAGAAGAAATCAGAAAAGGGCGGGCAGAGCCCGCAGTAGAAGAACAACGCGAAGAAGGGGTACCCGCTTGGAGCCAGTTCCGAAGCTGCAGCCGGGAGTACCCTCGTGCGCGGATGCGCACGCGTCTCCGTCGACCAGAAGAGGTAGTAGTACTCCCTCAGCTCCTGCGCACCGAGCTGAGGGGGAAGAGGGCCCGCTCCTTCCGCAGCGCCGCGAGCCGCTGCGCCTCGGCCGACTTCACGCCCTTCCCCTTGTCGGCTTTTGGAGCCATGGCGGAGGTGGTGGGGGAGATCGGCGGCGTTGGTGATGCTGGTGGCAATGGGGAGCGGAGCGCTGCTCTCTTTCTGCTTCGAGAAGAAGGGGGGAGCGGCGGAGATTTCTGGAGTTGGAGCAACAAACGGCGAGATGGGCGAACTGCCCCTGTTTCCTCTGCTTATAAAGAGGGAGGGGGCGGACGTTTCGCCCTTCCGAATAAAGAAACCACCCACGATCTCTCCCACGACGCCGCATTCGACGCGTGCCGTTAGGGAGGGCGCGGTGGATACGGAGTCAGATATCGGCGTAACCCAGGCCGCGTGTGCCCGTGCCCTGTTTTGGGCCTGGCCCAACAGCGCTCGGCACCGTGTATGGCCCAGGCCCGGGGGCTCCTATCGGTGTACTAAAATAGGGGTACCCTAGTATCCCGAACTTGTGCATGGGCAGTTGCAGCGCCCCGCGGCAAGGCTTGCCGGGCGACCGCCAAGGTCCTCCGTGGTTCCTTTGGAGTCATTCAAGAACAAAGTATTTAAGCCAAGGAGACAAGGCCCCGGCAAGAGGAGCTTGCCGGGAAGGCCAACCAAGGCATCCCAAGGAACTTGCCGCGACGCGCCACGCGTCCCGGCAAGGCAACAAGACCCCGGCAAGAGGAGCTTGCCGGGAAGACCAACCAAGGCATCTCGAGGCCTAGTGAGCGACAAGCTTCCAGGCCCAACAAGACAACGGCCGCGACAAGGCGCTTGCCACGGCAGGCGGCCACTCTGTGCCCACGCTCCAGCGCATCCAACAACGTGTCGCTCTGGGGGCCTTTCCAGGCGCGCGTGGCGGGAGGCTGTGCAGCCAGCGGTGCGTGGTGGCATGCGAAGCTGACAAGATCGCCATCGTGGCGAGTGGCAGCGCCCCTGACGGTCCTTTTCTGCACTGTTTGGGCTACACAGACGGGCATTTAATGCCCTTGTCCCCTGCCGTCAGGGTTAGGTAGGAAACACTATACAAGTAACTGCACCAACCACCTCGCTTTTTACATTTGTACGCTTGTTTACGTTGCCACCTGTCGGTGACCCCTTGAGCATATAAAAGGAGGCCCATGCGCAACGTAGAGGGGGTGGGGATCATTCGGAAGCCAGAAAAACACTTAGCTCTCTCTCGAGCAAGAACACAATACAATCAAACAAGCAGCAGTAGGGGTATTATCTCTCCGGAGAGCTCCGAAGCTGGGTAAACTGCTCGTGTGCTTCGCCTCGATCTGCTCTTCGTGCGACCTCCGCCCTCCGCCGAACCGAAAGGGGCTTGGTCCGCCAGCCCCATAGGTGTTGGTGGATCAGTTTCCCCGACAGTTATGTCATTGGTATGAGTAAATGTGAGACCTAAATGTTATCATGAATATGGTTAGTTCAAAATCCTTGCTGAAAACATGAACATTACCTAAGTATATATACAATAACAAAAACAAAAAGAGTTTGTAAATGTTTTTTCTTTATCACTTTCAGTTTGTTAACTGAATTGCTTGAGGACAAGCAATGAGTTAACCTTTTGGAAGTTGATACGTCTCAAACGTATCTACTTTTCATAATATTTTTTCTCTTGCTTTGGACTTTAATTTGCATGATTTGAATAGAACTAACCCAGACTGATGTTGTTTTCAGTAGAATTGCCAGGGTGTTGTTTTAGTGCAGAAATAAAAGTTCTCGGATGGAGCAGAAAATTTATGAAGAATTATTTCAGAAATAATAAAAAATACCGGTGGAAAGAATTACCAGAGGAGGCCACAAGACTAGGGCCGTGCTCACCCCTGGGGTGCGCCTTGCAGGCTTGTGGGCCCCTAGCAACTCCCGCAACCCTAACTCCAACTCTTTAAGTACCTATTCGCCAAGAAAAAAATCAGGGTGAAGGAATCATCGCGTTTTATGATACGGAGTCGTCGCTACCTCATGTTCTTCATCGGGAGGGCTGATCTAGAGTCTCTTTCGGGCTCCGGAGAGGGGGATTTGACATCATCTCATCATCAACCTTCCTCCATCACCAATTTCATGACGCTCACCACTGGTAGTGAGTTATTTCTTCGTAGGCTTGTCGGACGGTGACGGGTTGGATGAGATTTATCATGTAATCGAGTTAGTTTTGTTAGAGCTTGATCCCTAGTATCCACTATGTTCTAAGATTGATGTTGTTATAACTTTGCTATGACTCCTAGAAGATACCATGAAAACAATAGTGGATAATAGCACAACAAGCATGGCTCAGTTGGTTTGTAGCTTGTACAACGAAAGTTTGTTTTCTCCAGAATTGTATCCATTAATTCTATGTCACCTTATCGATATTAAAGCAACTTGATTGGTTCCAAGGTAATTCCTTCTTATGAAGACTGAACTGCATATCACAGTTTGAGACATATTGTGTACTGATAACTAACGGAACAAGCCACTTGCTATTAGCACGGAACAAATCGGATGGAGGTGTACTGGAGATGAAACCATCATAGTATCGCGGCGACTGCCATGTCCAGCTGGCCCTCCTCGCCCCCTGCCCTGTAAAAAATAGAAGTGTTTGATTAGATAACAAAAGCTTACTCCAGAATACATTAGCAGCAAATGTGAAGTTCAAAACTAAAACTGGCAAACTACAGCGGTTGCTCTCCTTAGATGAAAACCGCGTGACGGCTCAGTCACGCGGACTCGGGGCCTCTAGTTGGAAGCAAGTGTGCATCTTTCGCACGCCAAAGACCTCAAGATCCCTTGAAGTAGTCAGCGTCCGTCCGGAGGGGTGGCATGGAGGGGATCCGGTGCGGGATACAGGCGCCTGTAGTGTCCTGAAGGAATTTCTCGCCGAAGCTTTGGCTGTGCAGGGCCTCCTGCCGCCTACCTCGTGCGCTCCACCCGCTGCGCCTCCAACCTTGTTTTTTGCCGCCTCGCACCGCCCTGTTCCACATGCCCACCATCCTCCCCCATCTCCATCAATCCTGGTCAGAGTGGTGACCGTGCTCCACTTGCGTGCCTCCGCCAGCCCCAACGGTTCCCCTCCCTCTTGATCTGAACCATGTGTTGCAGGAGATAAGATCTGGGTGGATGTGGTCGGGCAGACAATGACGCGACACCCGGGGGGGTCAGCAGGAGGTGGTGGCGCACTGTGGAGCCTATAGGCCGAGATGGGATCGGGAGGGAGGGTTAATTTTTCTCTTTTATCTCGTCCATACCGGTTCAGTTGACTTATTACATGGACTGCGGGTTGAATACCCTAAATCACATGGACTTTTTTTATAAAAACATCACGACGGTGAGCGGGCAGAAGCTATAGCCGCTTTATTATTAGGTAAAGATAAAGATTTGTTGTTTGTCTTCATCGTAATATTACACTTTTTGTTACTGCGTGTTTTCTTTTGAAAAACAGTACAAACACAAGCGCTCATATACACGCACATACACTCACCCTATGAATGCACACACGCACACCCTACCCCTATGAGCACCTCCAAAAGGCTGAGCCGGCATATCATCTTGAAATTTACGAAGTCACCGTAGGCACCTCGTCGTCGACGGGAACGTCTCCTCCCACTGAATGCACATCGCCGGAAATCCTGAAATAAATTCAGGAATAAATGCGAGCACCAGGATTTGAACCCTGGTGGGCTGGGGATGCGAACTAACCTATGGTTGGATGGTTAGGGGGATTGTTACTACGTGTTTGGCTATCTCTACTCCTAAGGGAAGAGTCCGTAAACACTTTTTTCCCTACGCCCGAGACAGCTAGGGTTTCTCTCTCTTAGGCGATTTTCGATCGCCTCTGAGTCCCCATCGCCTATACCCTTCCCCGACTACTGCAAGCCTCGTCCGCAAGCGTCAACCCCCTTGGCGATCGTGCAACGGGTCCAGGACTCTGGGATGGCGTCTCTTTCCAATGCCAACTCCACCACGAATGGTGGCGGCGCCGTCGCGGCTGCAAGATCGGATCTGGAAGATTTCTTTGATGAGCTGGATCTCAACGATGAAGATTTTGCTGATGTTGAGATTGATGAGGACGACCTTGTGATCCAGGAAAGTGTTTGCTGGCTTGCCCTTGCTAGGGTTCATACAAAAAAAACTTCAACCCTTCGGCCTTTTACAAGGATATGAGGGCCGTGTGGAACCCGCCACAAAGTGTTAGATTCCGGCCAGTCGGCCCTAATCGTTTTGTCATCCAAGCTTCCTGCTTGGGGGATTGGGAACGCATCATGTTTCAGGGTCCATGGTTGTTTCGTAATATGGCGGTGCTCTTGTGCCCGTATGATGGTTTCAGTAAAGTGGAGGAGGTACAGTTCCATCACCTGCCAATTTGGCTGCAAATCCACAAGCTGCCGGACCCGTTCTGCAAACAGAATATTGTAGAGAAGCTCCTGAAAAACTCATGTGAGATTATGGAGATGCGCTTGAATGGGAATAAAAGGGGTGATTACGTAAGGGTGAGGGTCAAGCATGATATCCATCTGGCGCATACAAAATACGTCAGTATTGTTCGTGCCAAGGAACGTCAGGTGTAGTTGGTTCGTTATGAAAAACTTGCCAGATTTTGCCAGCTATGTGGCCTCATTGGCCATGATCACAAGCAATGTGGACCGGGGGTTCACGATGATAAAGCACTCAAGTTCGGTGACTGGATCTATGCTGATGCCCCGAACAAGCCACGGCCAGAACATTGAGCTGCTAGGGCGGCAGGCACTAAACCCAGCAAAGTGGCGACTCCTAGGGTTGACGGAGATGGGTCTGAGCTAGACCATATTGATCCCGAAGTCGCGGATACTGCTTCTAGCCCAGTTAAAACACCTAGGGAGAGAATGGAGGTGGACAGGATCCCGAAGAAGAGCTTGAATATGAAGGAAGCTTTGGCTAACTCCTGAGATACCCTTGGCATGGTGACACCGGTGCTGGCTATCACATATGGCAGCGACAGGGATTTGAAGCAGGGTGACTCGCCCACGAACAACAGTTCAAGTAGCAAGAGATTGAAAGTAGCAATGGAGAAGGACTGAGGGAGTCCTGTATTAGGGGGTATCCGGACAGTCGGACTGTGTACAACGTCCAGACTATTGAAGCGTGAAGATACAAGAATCAAGACTTCGGCCCGTGTCCGAATGGGACTTTCCTTGGCATGGAAGGCAAGCTTGGCGATCCGGATATTATATTTCCTTCCTTGTAACCGACTCCATGTAAACCCTAGCTCTCTCCGGTGTCTATATAAACCGGAGAGGTTGGTACTTAGAAGGCCGATCACAATTACAATCATACCATCATAGGCTAGCTCCTAGGGTTTAGCCTCTATGATCTCGTGGTAGATCTACTCTTGTACTACCCATATCATCAATATTAATCAAGCAGGAAGTAGGGTTTTACCTCCATCGAGAGGGACCGAACCTGGGTAAACACCTGTGTCCCTTACTTCTTGTTACCATCAGCCTTGACGCACAGATCGGGACCCCCTACCCGAGATCTGCCGGTTTTGACACGGACATTGGTGCTTTCATTGAGAGTTCCTCTATGACGTCGCTGTCAGGATCGATGGCTCCTTCGATCGTCATTGACGACACTGCCCAGGGTGAGACTTTCCTCCCCGGACAGACCTTCATGTTCGGCAGCTTCGCGCTGCGGGCCAATTCGCTTGGCCACTTGGAGCAGATCGATAGCTATGCCCCTGGCCCTCAAATCGGGTTCGGAAACCTGAACCACACGATGGATACCCGAGGAGACTTGATCTTCGGTGGATTCGGGCCAGCGCCAGAAGCGTCGAACAGTCGCGATGAGAACGGCTTAGACCTGCTGTCGAACGTTGCTTGGGATATCATCCCAGCAGAAGCCCCGGACCTAAATCCGGGATAGGTTGCGTTGCCTAAAGACGGAGGGCTGGACCCCGCCCCACAGGCCGTAGCCTCATCGGCGATGGGGCCGAACACAGGATTCACTTTTAAGGAAACCGGTGACCCCGGTCCCCTGGACTCGTGTCCGGTTGTAGGCTCCAGTCCGTGCGTCCCCAGGCCCGCCGATCTCGGTTGGGCTCTGGTGATGGAGTTCACCGCGGTGGACATCTTTCAGCACTCGCCCTTTGGCGACATACTAAACTCATTCAAAACTCTCTCTTTGACAGAGAATCTCGGGCCGAATTATGCCCGGCTCGAGTGGGAAGCAGGCAACGAAGACATTCGTTGCCCATCCACCACCCATTTCATAGCCACGGTTGATGATTTAACCGACGTGCTGGACTTCGACTCCGAAGGCATCGACGGTATGGACAACGATGCAGGAGAAGACTCATAATCTATGGTGGATATGCCCAAGGAAGGCGACGATGGCAATCTGGAAGATAACACCCCTGGACAAAAACCAAAGCGACGGTGCAGACACCGTTCCAAATCCGGCAACAGTAACAATATCAGCAAGAGCGCCAGAAGAATGGACACTCCGGTCAACCCCGATGGCAATAATGACCAAACAGAACCAGCGATGGAGCAGGACAAACTAGGTCACGCCAAACATAGTCCGGGTCAAACGCCCGAAGAAAACGAAACAGAGGGACGAGTTCACCAATCCGGCCCAGGACAAGAAGACAGTCCGGACGACAACACATTCATCGTTCCGAAAGAACGCGTGGAACGAGAGAACCTCCATAGAAATCTTATGGCCACAGTGAGAAGTCTGAAGAAGCAGAAGCAACGGCTTAAAGCCGCACGGGAAATGCTCAATCGCAGATGGAATAAAGTGCTAGACACTGAAGAAAGATATGGCGACGATCACCATACAAAGAGCTACCCAAAACGCAAGCTACTGCCAGAATTCGACGACGAGGCCGTTCCACCAAAGAACAACATGAACAAGAGACCAGGAGCACCACCTCATAGCCACAATAAATCAGCTGCCGAAGACACCCACGATCTACGTGAGCACCTAGAGAAGAAAGCTGGCGCATCTAGGTCCATCTACGGATCTAAAGGAGACACCCCGGCGAGGGACTATGGCCGTCAAAACAATTTTGACATCCAAACACCACTTCAAAATAAACACCGAACACAACAACAGCCGACGGCATGCCACAGCGCGTCCAAATACAGAGGGGCTGCTCACCCGCTGTGCTTTACTGATAAGGTACTGGACCATGAATTCCCACAGGGCTTTAAACCTGTAAACATAGAGGCATATGACGGAACGACAGACCCAGGGGTCTGGATCGAGGACTTTATCCTCCACATACACATGGCTCGTGGAGATGACCTCCATGCCATCAAATACCTTCCACTCAAACTAAAGGGACCGGCCCGGCACTGGTTGAAAAGCCTCCCCGAAAATTCAATCGGGAGCTGGGAAGAACTAGAGGACGCTTTCAGGGCCAATTTTCAGGGGACTTATGTCTGGCCTCCGGATGCTGACGATTTAAGTCACATAATCCAACAACCCGGAGAGTCTGCCCGCAAGCTTTGGAACATATTCCTCACTAAGAAGAATCAAATCGTTGACTGTCCGCATGCCAAAGCCTTAGAGGCATTCAAGCACAGCATCCGGGATGAGTGGCTCGCTAGACACCTCGGCCAAGAAAAGCCAAGGACAATGGCAGCCCTAACAAGTCTTATGATCCGCTTTTGTGCGGGAGAAGATAGCTGGCTCGCCCGTAAAGGCACCAGTGACCCCAGCACATTCGAAATAAGGGATGGCAATGGGAAGCCACGGCGTAATAAAAACAAACGCCAAAACAAGGAAGAGAGCCTGGACAACATAACGGTTAATGCCGGATTCTGAGGCTCTCGACCTAACCAGCAAAATAAGCAACCTAAAGGCAGTAAAGAGGGACCGTCCGGTCTGAACAGAGTTCTGGATAGACTATGCCAAATGCATGGCACCCCCTGCGAACCACACACACAGAGAGTGCTGGGTCTTCAAGCAGGCCGGCAAGCTAAACGCCGAACACAAGGGAAGGGAAACACCAGGTGAAGACGAGGATGAACCTCGCCAACCGAACACTGGAGGACAGAAAACATTCCCGCCAGAGGTTAAAACAGTGAACATGATCCATGCGACTCGTACATCCTTGGGAAGGCACGAACGCGCCCATAAAGACGCACGCGATATAGAGCCCATTGTACCCACACCTAACTGCTGGATGTCTTGTTCGATCAACTTCGATCATCTAGACGGCCAAACTAGCATTCGGCGCGAAGGATCAAATGCCTTGGTGCTTGACCCAATAATCGACGGATACCATGTCACTCATGTCCTCATGGACGATGGCAGTAGTCTCAATTTAATATATGAGGACACTGTCCGCAGGATGGGGATAGACTCACCGAGAATCAGCAAGATTCACACCACCTTTCAAGGGGTGATACTAGGCGTTGAAGCCTACAGCAAGGGCTCCGTCATACTAGAGGTAACATTCGGCTCTCCAGGTAACTCCAGAAGCGAACACCTAGTCTTCATCATCGCACCCTTCCAAAGCAGCTATCAAGCATTGCTTGGAAGAATGGCCTTCGCCCGCTTCAACGCATTGCCGCATTATGGCTACCTTACACTCAAGATGCCCGGTCCACGCGGCGTCATCACCGTTAGCGGAACAACGGAGCGCCTTTTGCATGCAGAGGAATACGCGACGGCCCTAGCGGCCGGACTATAAGCGGCCTCTAAACAAAATTATACCAGGTCGTTAAGACGACGGACACGGTTGGACGAGTCCGGCAGCCCACATTAAACCAGGGTAATTGTATATGTAATCCTATAGTGGACACCAGGGGCTAATAATAAAGCCCCACACTCTCGGCTCAACCTTATTGGCAGGCCAGCATTTTACATTTTCTACTAATCCATCGCACACTTACGTTGCACTCTTCTATGAGATCCCCTTTTTTCCGCAGACAACGTTCGCACGATACCCTTCCAGGATGCGGCACAACAGAGACAAAGGCGCAGACGTGCAGCAGGGCCCCGTCCAATAGGTTTCTTTTTAGATTAAGCCCCTGTGTAAACCTTTTCTATTGCCTCTTGTTGTTTCATCATCCCACGGGTTCCATACCCACAGAGGATACTACCGTTTTTGGCATTACACCACGGCAGATTAATGCACGCACCTGGACATACAGGGTTTATAATGAATGGGCATTCTTGAGCCCATCATCTGTTAGAAAGTCCGAATACCTTCGGGAGTGTTTGGCGTCACGAGTTTGGCCTTATATGCATCAGCTCCGAATCATGTCTTTGGTCAAATGTTGGGATTGCCCGGCTCCTGGGTTTGCCGCCTTACGTTCCATTATAATCGGCTAAGGTGGCCAAAGGAGAACTACTGCGATTTGCCCTGGTTATTCCGGATGAGCACCTCAGTAGAGAAAGCCGAAAACTGACCGTCATGATACAGCGAGAGACTGATCAACCACTCGACGACTCACCGGAATCTCTAGGATTCCTCTGCCTTAACGAAGGGCCATTTCCCGGCCAGGTACATATGCACCCGTATTCGGATGCACGCGATGGTACCAGGGGCTACATAGTAGCCCCAATATTAGAATCCCGCAGCTAAGCAAAAGTGTTACAGCTATATAGTCCGGTTGCCTAGTTCGACGTGTGATCACCTCCTTGCCAGACCAAGACGTTGGATAAAGAGTGATCAGGCACATTTTTCGCGAACACCCCCGCATTGTATGTGTGGGGGATGAAGCCAACGACTGTTATCTTTCGGATTACACACACACACACACACACACACACACACACACACACATATATATATATATATATATATATATAAACGGCCGCACAGGGGACACAATCATATTTTCAGACACAAATTATAAATATAACCTTCTAATCAAAATGTTTTTACAATGATTTGAATCATCACTCGAAGAGGAGATTCTTCGGGCACTGCGCCTCTATCAGGCGGGCACCCTCCGTGACATGCGCCAAGTAGTGCCCGGCCGGATATTGACCCCCTACTGGATCCTGAGACGCTACCATAATGGCATCCATATCCGTCCAATACGCTTTAACGCGTGCAAGGGCCATCCGCGCACCCTCTACGCATGCTGACCTCCTCATGGCATCGATCCGGGGCACGGCCCCAAGGAACTGTTGCACTAAACCAAAGTAGTTGTCCGGCTACGGCTCCTTTGGCCAAAGATGATTTATTATAGATCGCATCGCGAGCCCGGACAGCCTGTGAAGCTCCGCCACAGCAGCCATCTTATCGCTTAACGGCAGCGGGCGAGTGTGTCAGGACCCCGACTCGATGTCACATCGATCTAGCTGGTAACACCTCATATCACTTGGCGGCCTCACGCACGGTATCCCCACGGGTGTCGTCTTACCTTTTCCCGGGACCGTTTGCGCCTTTTGGCTCACGTATATGATAGTGTCGCTAGCATCCATATGATAAAGAGCCCGGGCTGACATGACTAGTCGTAAACCCAAAGTGGCACAGACTTACAGGGACAGGCATCCATGACCCAGCTTCGAACGTGTCGGTCATCAGCAAGTGGGGCCGGGCTGTAGCACTGGGCTAGCAGGACTCCGGTAAACCGGGCTGTAGCGGGCTAACAGGACTCCGGTACTCAAAGCGTGACATTTCCCCGAAGGGACAGACACAGGAACGAAGAAGGACACATGCCAGCCAGCCTAAGTGTTCCAGAGCAGTAGCAAGCTACCATGGCTCAGCGGTAACACTAGGAGACATTTCCCGGTAAGAGAGGCTACTAAAGATAAACAACTAGATAGTCAGATCCCACACATACCAAGCATTTCAATCATACACACAATATGCTCGATATGTGCAAATACAACGAAGCATCACAACATGACTCTATGACACAAGTACTTTATTTAAGGCTCAGTGAGCCATACATAACATACACAAAGGTACGGGTCTCACGACCCCACATACAAGTCATACAGTCATACAAACCAGCAGCGGAAGTAACTTGTCTGAGTACAGACAACTAGTAAAATAAAAGAGGCTTGGAAAGCCTAGCTATACTACGTGGTCCTTCACAAGCTCAGGGTCACCACCTGGGTCTTTAGCCTACTCGTTGATGTCAACGTCTACATAGAACCCATCAGAAGGGGTTGCAGCGTCTTCTGTAAAAATGTAGATTATAGCAACATGAGTACAAAGGTACTCAGCAAGACTTACATCAGATCCTACATACATGCATAGTATCAAGAAGGGTTGGTGGAGTTATTGCAGCAAGCCAGCTTTGACTCTTGGCTAGGCTATCCTACGATACTCCACTTGAAATGGTTTTGCGCACACGAGTCCACTACTCACCACTTCAATACACTACCGAGGATCCACCTCCGTCTTCCTACGGAAGAGCCATCCTCGGCACGCACACTTATCTTGAGGCTTTTAGTAGTTTCCATTTACTTGTCTATGAACTGTATAGGCAACCAAGTAGTCCTTTACCGCGGACGCGGCTATTCGAATAGATCATGTTAACCCTGCAGGGGGTACTTCTTCATACACGCTCTCACCACTTACCGTCGTTTACACGACATGTACTCGGCAACCTTCAAGCGGAAGCCCAACGTGGGTGTCGGCCACGACCTACCTAATCACCTAAGCCTCCAGTCCAGGTTTATCGCCTATTTAGGTTCCATCCGCAGGGAGTCCGGCCGAGGTTTCCCATACGGCCCCGAACGATGTGAACAGGGTTCCCGAGATACCTAACGGGTATTCGGTACACCCGGCCACGTACCTACCGCATCACAGCCCACCCCTACGGTCAGCGCTGTCCACGGCCTCCAGTAGGCTACAAACACCAGAAACTACTTGCAACTCCTAGACGGAGAACTAGGGTGAATAAGAAGCCGAGAGGGTCCATTGGTTTCGGGCCCAATGCATGGTAGTAACTGATTCTTAAATCACACATACAGATCTCAGTGCTTAAGGTCGGCTTCAATGAAACAACCCACCATGTACTCCTACATGGCCTCTCATCGATACCTTTACCAAATCGTGTTCACCACACCACTCTCATTACCGACATAATCATTTCACTCTAGCCCATCACCCAGATGAACCAGACCTGACACGACTCTAAGCATAGCAGGCTTAGCAAGGTAGGAACAACACATACATATGGCTCAATCAACTCCTACACATGCTAGTGGGTTTCATCTAGTTACTGTGGCAATGACAGGTCATGCAGAGGAAATGGGTTCAACTACCGTAACACACAGCAGTTTGAATCGCGTTGTCTTAATGCAGTAAAAGAGAGCAGGGGCGAGAACATGGGATTGTATCGATATGATCAGATGGTTGGTTGCTTGCCTGATGGTTCGTTGCACGGATACGGTTCTTCGTTAGGGTAATCACGGTACTCCTCGGGGACAGATCCTGTCGCAAAGGACATCGATACACAAACATCACCAAACAATATGCAACAATATGATGCATGCATGAAACATGGCAATATGAGTGTGTTGGGCTAATGCAACTAAAACCAGAAGGGTTTGAACAAATTTGAATCAAGGATTCAAATTTCAAATTCAAATATGGCCTTTTAAAGTGCCTTTTCTTGTTCTGATTAAAACATCAACTTAACTTGTTTGATCATGCATGGAAATGGTACAGATGGATAGATTGGATTTTTCTGATCATTTTTCATATATAATTTGTCCAATTTGGAGTTACAGAATAAAAGTTATGAATTTTTGAAGTTTAATTAATATTCTGGAATTTCCTGATTTAATTCAACGCTGTCAGGACCCCGACTCGATGTCACATCGATCTAGCCGGTAACACTTCATATCACTTTGCGGCCTCACGCACGGTATTCCCACGGGTGTCGCCTTACCTTTGCCCGGGACCGTTTGCGCCTTTTGGCTCACGTATATGATAGTGTCGCTAGCATCCATATGATAAAGAGCCCAGGCTGACATGACTAGTTGTAAACCCAAAGTGGCACAGACTTACAGGGACAGGCATCCATGACCCAGCTTCGAACGTGTCGGTCATCAGCAAGTGGGTCCGGGCTGTAGCACTGGGCTAGCAGGACTCCGGTAAACCGGGCTGTAGCGGGCTAACAGGACTCCGGTACTCAAAGCGTGACATTTCCCCGAAGGGACAGACACAGGAACGAAGAAGGACACATGCCGGCCAGCCTAAGTGTTCCAGAGCAGTAGCAAGCTACCATGGCTCAGCGGTAACACTAGGAGACATTTCCCGGTAAGAGAGGCTACTAAAGATAAACAACTAGATAGTCAGATCCCACACATACCAAGCGTTTCAATCATACACACAATATGCTCGATATGTGCAAATACAACGAAGCATCACAACATGACTCTATGACACAAGTACTTTATTTTAAGGCTCAGTGAGCCATACATAACATACACAAAGGTACGGGTCTCACGACCCCACATACAAGTCATACAGTCATACAAACCAGCAGCGGAAGTAACTTGTCTGAGTACAGACAACTAGTAAAATAAAAGAGGCTTGGAAAGCCTAGCTATACTACGTGGTCCTTCACAAGCTCAGGGTCACCACCTGGGTCTTTAGCCTACTCGTTGATGTCAACGTCTACATAGAACCCATCAGAAGGGGTTGCAGCGTCTTCTGTAAAAATGTAGATTATAGCAACATGAGTACAAAGGTACTCAGCAAGACTTACATCAGATCCTACATACATGCATAGTATCAAGAAGGGTTGGTGGAGTTATTGCAGCAAGCCAGCTTTGACTCTTGGCTAGGCTATCCTACGATACTCCACTTGAAATGGTTTTGCGCACACGAGTCCACTACTCACCACTTCAATACACTACCGAGGATCCACCTCCGTCTTCCTACGGAAGAGCCATCCTCGGCACGCACACTTATCTTGAGGCTTTTAGTAGTTTCCATTTACTTGTCTATGAACTGTATAGGCAACCAAGTAGTCCTTTACCGCGGACGCGGCTATTCGAATAGATCATGTTAACCCTGCAGGGGGTACTTCTTCATACACGCTCTCACCACTTACCGTCGTTTACACGACATGTACTCGGCAACCTTCAAGCGGAAGCCCAACGTGGGTGTCGGCCACGACCTACCTAATCACCTAAGCCTCCAGTCCAGGTTTATCGCCTATTTAGGTTCCATCCGCAGGGAGTCCGGCCGAGGTTTCCCATACGGCCCCGAACGATGTGAACAGGGTTCCCGAGATACCTAACGGGTATTCGGTACACCCGGCCACGTACCTACCGCATCACAGCCCACCCCTACGGTCAGCGCTGTCCACGGCCTCCAGTAGGCTACAAACACCAGAAACTACTTGCAACTCCTAGACGGAGAACTAGGGTGAATAAGAAGCCGAGAGGGTCCATTGGTTTCGGGCCCAATGCATGGTAGTAACTGATTCTTAAATCACACATACAGATCTCAGTGCTTAAGGTCGGTTTCAATGAAACAACCCACCATGTACTCCTACATGGCCTCTCATCGATACTTTTACCAAATCGTGTTCACCACACCACTCTCATTACCGACATAATCATTTCACTCCAGCCCATCACCCCGATGAACCAGACCTGACACGACTTTAAGCATAGCAGGCATAGCAAGGTAGGAACAACACATACATATGGCTCAAGCAACTCCTACACATGCTAGTGGGTTTCATCTAGTTACTGTGGCAATGACAGGTCATGCAGAGGAAATGGGTTCAACTACCGTAGCACACAGCAGTTTGAATCGCATTGTCTTAATGCAGTAAAAGAGAGCAGGAGCGAGAACATGGGATTGTATCGATATGATCAAATGGTTGGTTGCTTGCCTGATGGTTCGATGCACTGATAAGGTTCTTCGTTAGGGTAATCACGGTACTCCTCGGGGACAGAACCTGTCGCAAAGGACATCGATACACAAGCATCACCAAACAATGTGCAACAATATGATGCATGCATGAAACATGGCAATATGAGTGTGTTGGGCTAATGCAACTAAAACCAGAGGGGTTTGAACAAATTTGAATCAAAGATTCAAATTTCAAATTCAAATATGGCTTTTTAAAGTGCTTTTCCTTGTTCTGCTTGAAACATCAATTTAACTTGTTTGATCATGCATGAAAATAGTACAGATGGATAGATTGGATTTTTCTGATCATTTTTCATATATAATTTGTCCAATTTGGAGTTACAGAATAAAAGTTATGAATTTTTGAAGTTTAAATAATATTCTGGAATTTCCTGATTTAAATTAAATCCAGAAATATAATTATTGCGTCAGCCTGACGTCAGTGTGACGTCAGCAGGTCAACGGAACAGGTCTGGGTCAAACCTGACAGTGGGTCCCGCATGTCAGGGTGATTATTTTAATTAAAATTTAATTAAAACTAATCCTGTTTAATTAACAGGGCTGGGCCCCACCTGTCATTGACTCAGGGGAGTCAACCAGGGCCCACCCGTGGTCAAAGTCAAAGTCGGTTGCCGGCGTTTAGTCGCCGGCGAGCCCGACGCGGCGGCGGGAGTGGTTTTGGCCACTTCGGCCACCAAATGGACCGCGGAGGCCACCGGAGTGGAGCTGAGGACAACCCGCAGCTCTTGGCGGAGCCCGTTGGGGTCGGGGTGGCCGGAGTCGACGGCGGCGAGCTCGGCTGCGGCCGCCGGGGTTCGGTCGTGCACGGGAACGGGGTTGGAGCTCGAAGTCGAGCGAAGCGAGGCGCTAGGGATGCTCTATGGGGTCTTGCGAACTCGTTGGACTCGCCGGGGTGACCAAATGGTCACCGGAGCTGCGTCGACGGCGAGCTCGGCGACGGAGGAGGTTCGGCTGTGGTGGGGAGGAGGCTACGGTGGGGAAACGAGGGGGAGAAGAGGGGGAAACGGTGGCGTAGCTCACCGCGGTTGCAGTGGGCGTCGAAGCGGGCTCGGGGACGCGCTGGAGATGACGAATTCGACAGCGACGATGGTCGGAGCCCGAAGAGGGGAACGGCGACGTGGCGGTGATGCAGGGCTTCCGGGGAGCTGTGGAGCGGTGGGGAGGAAGAGGGAGTCGAGGCGGAGCTCCTGAGCTAGTCGGGGGAGCGAGGGGTGGTCGGAGACGACGGCTATGGCGAACGGCGGCGACGGTGGTGTTCGGCCGTGAGAGAGAGAGGGAGCAGCACGGGAGTGAGAGGGGGATAAGGCCAGGGATCGGGGCGGCGAGCAGCTGCGTGGCGAGCTGCGGTGCCGCCGCCGAGCACCTTGGCTGCCTGCCTGGCAAGCCAAGCAGCTCGCTGGAGCGGTGGCCGGGCTGGGCCGGCCAGGTGGGCTGGCTGGTGGCGACAGGTAAGTTTTTTCCATTTTCTTCTGTTTCTGTTTTTATTTAATATATCTGCAACTTTGTTGAATTAAATAAAATACCTAGGCAACTTCAAAAATCACCAAACTATTCCTGGCCCATAGTTGGATTATTTCCAACATGAAACATTTTAGTTTGGAGATATTTGAGCATTTAATATTTTATATTATTTTAAATGCCCAAATTCAAATATTTATGATTTAATTCAAAAACCCTAGGATGGCCTAGGAAAATGTGCACCACTTTTGGCAGAGGTTCTGAACCAAGGCAAAAATGATGGGCATTTTAGAAGGGCATTTCAGGTTCATTGAAAAATTATTTTAGTAACCCTAGTTGGTTTCAGAGGGGACTGGGGGTTCTGTCATCCCCATTTCAAGTTTCTGATGAAAGAGTAAACATGATGCAACACTCTAATGCATGACTAGCTAGGGTGTGACAGAGTGGGAGCATGGAACTGCGACCAAAAAAGCTTCTCCACCTCCTTTTCACCCTGATCTTTGAAGAACTCCATAGCATCAGCCGTACTCTTCGCCAGGTCCGCGTATGCGTCCGGCGAGCTCCAGCGTCCATCAAGGGGAGCATACTTCGGATCAAAGAACTTCGTCCGCAGCAAATAGGACCCTCGAGCAGTGATTTTTCCGCCTGTCGAAGCTCCTCCCACGCACCCTTGAGCTCGGTCCGTATTTCCTTGGTGGCATTCAGCGCCATGCTCAGGTCAGCCGATTTATCTTCATGCTCCTTCTTCAGGAGCTCATACCGGTCAGCGACATGTTTTAACTCGATAGCCATTTCGGCTATCTTTTCCTCGCTTTGGCGATGAGCAGCCTGTTCGGTTCTCAATTCCTCGGCCGCCTTTAGGGCAGCCGCATTGCTCACCCGAGCTTGTTCCTTGGCTAGAGCAAGTTCAGCCCTCAGGGCCTCCACGGCAGCAGCACCATCTGCAGTCCGAACAAATTATACTAATACATGCCACCTTAATATTTTCCTATGCAATGGGAGACATGGCACATACCTTGTGATGTATCTAGCCGCTCATTCATCAGAGTAATATCGGCATCAATCCACCCAATTTGCCTCGATAGTTCGGCAACTTCAATGGACGGGCCGGCGACCGGACCCATAGGTACCTGCACACGTTTACAGCACTATCATTGGTTTAGGATCCCCCGTTTGCCGCCTAGGGCGGGCAACCAGAGTCTCAGGGGCTACTATCTATATGGAGCATACCTAGCGTGTACCTTACAACCAAAGAAATAGTGAGTTATCCATTACAGACCTCAAAGCCTCTGAGCAGGCTTGTGAATGCTTCATTCAAACCGCTTGTAGCGGATGAAATCTTCTTGAGCATCGCGCTCATCAATGAGCGGTGCTCCTCTGAGAGCGCAGCTCGCTCCAGTAAGCCCGTCAGTACGTCCGGACTTAGAGCGGCTGACGCATTGGCCTCCGGCCTTGGCTGATTCGGACTCCTCTATGACGACACCTCGGTGTCTCCCGTGTCAAGAATCGGGGAGGAGGGTGGGGTCTCGCTCTCCATCATCTCCGGAGGAAGGTCGCCCGAAGATGATCCTTGTTGAGAAAACCTGCCAGTTGGACTGCAAAAAGTTGAGTCCTGGTCATTGATCCAGGAGAAATACAGTACCTTTAAGTTAATGATTGACTTACGACTCGTTGGAGGGCTGGCCCGTTGGAGGGCATGATGCGGTGAGGGTTCCTGTCGGGGCAAGGACCCCTGGGGATCCCTTTTTCCCCAATTTGGGCATCTCTGCCTCCAAATCTTCGGAGCCGGCCCTCTTCTTCCCGCGTGGGGAGGCGGCCTCGACCTCTCCTCCCTGACTATCCCCGGTTCGGATGCGTAGTGTGTGGGGTTCGGATTTCTCATCATTCCCCTTGTCTTTCCCCGAGGGCATTCTGCTGAGTACCCGGTCGAGCATCTTGGCTACGGTAGGGGCGGGCGAGCCTTCGGGAAGTGGTGCCGGACACCTGATTCTCTCTGCCTTGCTGAGCCACTCCTAGACGCAGATGATGTTCAGAATAAACAAGTATGACAAATACAAAACAGGATTTCCGGTATCAAGGCTACTTACTTGAGTATCTAGGCGGTTGCAGCTTAGGCCCGCATCCTCGATGGTATCCGGACACGTTACCTTCCGTCCGAAGAATAATTTGCACATCTCTTCGAGCTTTAAGCCGAAGAAGTGCTTCACAGTCCGCGGACCCTCCGGATTGAACTCCCACATCCGAAGAGGCCGGCGCTGGCATGACAACATCCGCCGAATTAACATCACTTGCATTACGCTGACAAGGTTGATATCCCTCTCGAGAAGCTCCTGGATGCGGTTCTGCAGTATTGGTACGTCGCCTGCGGGTCCCCAATTACGTCCTACATCTGTCCAGGATGTCAACTGCAATGGGGGGCCCGAGCGGAACTCGGGGGTGGCTACCCACTTTGTGCCCCTTGGGGCAGTAGCATAAAACCACCTCCGCTGCCATACGTCAGATACTTCTGGGAAAGAACCCTCCGGCCATGGGGCATCGGCGTTTCTGCTTATTACGGCACCTCCGCACTCCACGTGTTGCCCCTCGATCATCTTCGGCTTCACATTGAAGGTCTTGAGCCAAAAGCCAAAGTGTGGCGTGACATGGAGAAGGGCCTCGCACACGATAATGAACAACGAGATATGGAGGATAGCATCTGGAGCCAGATCATGAAAATCTAGCCCATAATAGAACATGAGCCCCCTCACGAAGGGATGGAGGGTGAAACCCAAACCCCGGAGGAAGTGTGGGACAAAAACAACACACTCGTTGGGCTCCGGCGTGGGGATAACTTGCCCTGGAGTGCGAAGCCTGTGCTGGATATATGCGGTTAGGTATCCGACTTCCCTAAGCTTTGCAATGTCCTTCTCCTCGATCAAGGAGGCGACCCACCGGCCTTGAAGATCAGATCCGGACATACTGGCCGGATTCCGGAGGGGTGGAGCTTAGGTTCTGGGTGATAGAACTCGAGGTGCGAGAAGGCGCGACGAAGGTGAAGAAAGAGGTGTAGGCCTCGACCCCTTAATAAAGAGGGTGAATATCAAGAGTCCCCGGTGTGACCATTTGAGGCTTATCTAAAAACACACGGGGTAATGCCAATGGCCGTCGTAAGGTCACGCACGCTCATATTAATGGAAGATCCCGTAATAAAAGGGACACGATCTCTGCCTCGACGGGATGTTCCAATGAAACTGCCTCGTAACACATTCACATTGGACCGAGCCACGATACAAGGGCGCGACGCACGAAGATTGCTAGCAAATCAGATCTATACCATACGAAGATCATCCTGCAGATCCGGACATAGTCTACGTGTTCAATAAACCACTTTGGAGAATTCGGAGGAGGAACCCGCCTTGCAATGCAGAAGACAATACAGCATGCTAGACTCATCGTCATTGAAGCCTGGTTCAGGGGCTACTGTTGGAGTCCTGGATTAGGGGGTATCCGGACATACGGACTGTGTACAACGTCCGGACTATTGAAGCGTGAAGATACAAGACTCAAGACTTAGGCCCGTGTCCGGATGGGACTTTCCTTGGCGTGGAAGGCAAGCTTGGCGATCCAAATATTATATTTCCTTCCTTGTAACCGACTCCATGTAAACCCTAGCCCTCTCCGGTGTCTATATAAACTAGAGAGGTTGGTCCTTAGAAGGCCGATCACAATTACAATCATACCATCATAGGCTAGCTCCGAGGGTTTAGCCTCTACGATCTCGTGGTGGATCTACTCTTGTACTACCCATATCGTCAATATTAATCAAGCAGGAAGTAGGGTTTTACCTCCATATCGAGGGCCTGAACCTAGGTAAACACCTGTGTCCCTTACTTCTTGTTACCATCAGCCTTGACGCACAGATCGGGACCCCCTACCCGAGATCCGCCGATTTTGACATCGACAAGGACCAAAACGAGATATCGGCTGCCTCCCTAGAGGAGGACCGCCAGACGCAATGAATATTTTTTATTGGTATTGCTGGGGGGACTGTCGGACAGATCATGAGGTTTTGGCCCTCTCAAAAGCCAACAACTGCAAGCTAGTCTTCCTTTGTGAGACTAGACAGGAGGCAACCAAGATAGAGAAGATGAAGTAGAGGCTGGGTCTAAAAGGTTTCCACGATGTCGGTAGTGATGGAAGAAGCGGAGGGCTAGCAGTGTTCTGGGATGAAAATCTCACTGTTACAGTTTTGGAATCTTGTAGTAGGTGCATTGATGTTCGGATCCTTGAAGGAGGCTCTAGTATCGCATGGAGGGGTACTTTTGTTTATGGGGAGCCGAGAGTGGAGAATCGTCATCAGATGTGGGATCATCTATGTCGTCTGCGGGCCGTGTCGCGAGAGCCATGGGTCGTTTGTAGCGACTTCAATGAAGCACTCTGGCAGCACAAGCATTTGTCAAGATCAGCCAGGGCGGAGACACAAATGTCAGCATTCAGGGACTGCCTACAAACATGTGAGCTTGAGGATCTCGGGTTCTCAGGCCTCCCATACACATATGATAATGGTCAAGAGGGTTTTTGCAATGTTCAGGTCCGCCTCGATCGTGCCTGTGTGGATGAAGCACTAAGGGTCATCTATCCTGCGGCACGGGTGGTGCACCGGGCCACCTCCTGCTCTGACCATAGTCCTATGTTGATCAACTTGGAAGGAGTGCAGGAACCGAGGCATAGGATGTGAATTCCATGGTATGACATAATGTGGGAGGGAGGCCTTAAACTTCCCACTATCATCTCGGAAGCTTGGGTAAAGCACCGGCCAATCGGTAATTTGGGCTCGGTTGCTAAATCGCTGAAGGAGGTGATGACTGACTTGAGGCATTGGAGCAAACTGAACTTTGGTAGTGTTCTGAAGGACATCGAAAAACTTTGTCAGCAGTTGGCTGACCTTCAACTGTCAGGCGCGGACCGGGCACAAATTCGGGCTAAAATGAATCAAGTCAATGAGCTTCTTTATAGGAGATGCTCTGGCTCCAACAGTCTAGAATTGAATGGTTGAAATAAGGAGAACGCAACACTAAATATCTACACCGACGAGCGGTTTGGCGGGCTCGTCGCAACCAAATTCAGTGACTGCTGATGGTTGACGACTTGTGGTGCACCGTGCCATCCTATATGGAGAGGATGGCCAACTCCTACTTTTAAGGAGATTTTCACTTGCAGAAACCCTAAGGAACTAAAGGATTTCCACCCCATTAGTCCGTGTAATGTGGTGTACAAGATCGTGTCTAAGTGCATGGTGAACAGGCTCCAGCCGCTACTGTCTGAGCTTATCTCTGAAAATCAGAGTGCATTCATTCCAGGGAGGCTAATTTCTGATAATTCCATTGTTGCCTTTGAGTGCATTCATCATATTCATACAGTCAAGGATAATTTACCATCATTGTGTGCATACAAACTTGATCTATCAAAGGCGTAGGGCCGCGTTGATTGGTACTTCTTGGAAAGGGCGCTCTCCAAATGAGGCTTCTCTGATCAATGGATCTCTTGTGTTATGGCATGTGTCTCCTCAGTGAAGTATTTTTCCAAATTTAATGGCAAGTTATTGGAGTCCTTCTCTCCCTCAAGAGGTCTACGCCAAGGTGATCCTTTATCCCCCTTCCTTTTCCTCTTTGTGGCTGACGCTCTATCCATCCTTCTGAACAAGTCGATGAACGAGGAAGGTTTACAAGGGGTCAAGATCTGTAGATGTGCGCCGGTCATCTCACATCTCCTATTTGCGGATGATTCCCTCCTGTTTTTCCATGCCGCAAAGCAGTAGGCTCTCTTGGTTAAAGGTGTTGAACATGTATATGACGACGACTGGACAATTGACCAACCTGTCGAAGTGGTCCATCAGATAACTGTCTGCCAAATGTGGTTCAGGAAGTTAAAACTGTTTTGGAGATTACTCAAGAAGTGTTTGAGCCCAAATACATGGGTCTTCCTGTCCCGGAAAAAATAATCCACAAAGGTAACTTTGAAACTATCCAAGAGCGTTTACGGAAGAAGCTTATAGATTGGAGCGAGCAATATGTGTCCGCTGGTAATAAGGAGAATCTTATTAAAGCTGTGGGCCAGGCCCTTCCTACTTATCTAATGAGTGTCTTCAAGCTTCCTGCTTCGGTATGTGATGAACTAACTCGTATGATATGTCAATATTGGTGGGGAGTGGAGAATGGCAAGAAAAAGATGGCTTGGATGAGCTGGGATAAGTTGAGGCTGCCTAAGTCCATGGGTGGCATGGGGTTTCGAGACATGAGGTCCTTTAACCAGGCATTGCTTGCTAAACAAGTGTGGCATTTGTTGGACACGTCGGAGAGCCTTTGTGCTCACCTTCTCAAGGCAAAGTATTATCCCTCTGGACAGCTGCTGGATACGGTGTTCTCGGGCAATGGTTCATCAGTGTGGAAAGGTATATTGCATGGCCTTGACTTGCTCAAGAGAGGTGTAATTTGGAGGGTGGGAAACGGGGCTGACATACGCATCTGGAGGGATCCCTGGATCCCCGGTCATCGTCATTTTGCCCCATCTCTCCCAAAGGCCCTTGTCGCCTGAACAAGGTAGCTGATTTTCTTGATGAAAATGGGGCTTGTCGGGTGGATCGTCTTCGTGAATTTTTTTTGGCCCATGGACGTACAGTATATCACAAAGATCAGAGCTTCACCCCGCATGCGGAATGATTTATTTTCCTGGTTCCAGGAGAAGAGCAGGACCTTCACGGTGAACAGTGCATACAAACTAGCCACATGTGATCATAACACTGCCTTTGCAGGTGGTTCTTCTAGTTTAGACCCTGAGGGGAATCGCTCATTATGGAACTGGATTTGGTCATCCAACGTTCCATAGAAAATGAAGATCACAACATGGCGAGTGGTTACGGGTACCCTAGCTACGCAACAGTGCAAGAATTACCGGTATTTGGCCACTCGCTCAGTATGCCCTATCTGTGGGGTGGAGGAGGAGTCTACCTTTCATACCTGGATCACCTGCACTCAAGCGAGAATTTTGTGGATCAACTTGCGTATGAGATGGCCTCTTCCAAATGACGATCTCCTCATCCACACCGGGAAGGAATGGCTAATGCTCCTACTTGATTTCTGTTCAAAGATGGTCCGAGACATGGTAATTATGCTGATTTGGCGGATATGGCAGATACGCAATGACTGTTATCACGGTAAGGAAGTTCCACCCATGCCTGCATCGGTTGAGTTCTTGGATAGCTACTATAAATCCATCAACCTCGCGGGCAAGTTCTCAGCTAAGGATATTATCAAAGGCAAAATGCCCTCGATGCCATAGGGGGTGACACGCCAAAACATGACTATGCCGTTATGGCCGGCTCTGGCTAGGGATACGGTGGTCCTGTTCGTCGATGGTTCGTATAACCCATAGGATGGCTCCGCGGCGGCGGGGTGTGTTCTCTGGGACAGTGAGGGTTCAATCTTATTTGTGGCATACAGATATATTTTCCATTGCAACGATCCACTTGAGGCAGAGCTACATGCAATGATGCAAGGTATGGCTCTTGCCATACATCATTCAAACTTACTGGTGGTATTGCAATCGGATTCCCTGGAAGCTTTATCTTGCCTGTCCACAAATGCTCTGCTGCGGTCAGCTTATGGTCAGTTAGTCCTAGAGATTAAACATTTAGCTGGTACTAGGGAGTTTGTACCTCAAAAGATTAGTCGTTTTCAGAATAGAGTTGCCGATCGTTTGGCTTGTTACAGCCGAACAGAGCAAGCCTCTGCTGTTTGGCTCCATTCTGCTCCACCGTGTATCAAGGACATGTGGCCTCTCGACTGTAACTCTGTGGCTTTGCAATAAAACTCCCTTTACCCTCGCAAAAAAAGGAAGAGTCCGTACGTTGCTCGTCCGTCCTCCCATCGATCGAAAGACAACCTCCACCTCCCTCGTATGGTTTCCCACCTCCCCCGTCGATTTTTTTCATTCCCACAAAAAACGGTGGAGAAATAACCAGATAAAACCAACAAATTCATGTCATACGCTGCCAGCCAACTTTCCTAATTACCATCATATTCATATCCCACGCCTCAATTGAGGTTGCCATCCAACTTTCCTAATTACCAATCTTTCCATACCATAGAAGAAAACGTTTTCTACCATGGCTGCTACCACGACATCAATCTTTATTCCACAATCGTGGCCGCTATTCAAGGAAAACTAATTAATGCCTTCATACAACACCAATCTTTTTAGAGAAAAGGCATGCACCCGACTTTATAAATAAAGCCATCAGGCAGGTAGCGAACATCCATAAGTTCATAACAAGAAACCAGCAAGACCCTAACCAGGGTCATAGACAGAAAATTAAACGGTGGTACATGGCTCCCTAGCCAATACTCAGCGCACAGGCCAGAAGGAACTCCCAGAAAATACTAGCCAACGAAACAAAAAACCAGCTAACATCCTGCTCTTGTCTGCAGAGGATAGACACTGAGGCCCAAACTTTGGATATCAATGTAGACAGCGCCTCCTGGTCGTTCACCTTAGTCAATGATTTCCACTGCTACAAGAAGGCACATGATTTAAACAAGCTGTCAGCAGGTTTAGCTGGAAAGATATGTTCAATAGTAAACTTGTTCCTAATCGTCCAAAGAGACCAGCAGATCGCTCCTAAGCCCACCCAAAAGATGCGACTATTGAGGCCTGACGGGGTCTTAGCAAGAGCCCGGATGTCAGAGAAAGAGGCAGGATCCCACGCAACTTGAATCCACTCTCTGACGCAACTCCAAATATGATTCGTATCCTCCAAGGCACCACATAGTGAGCAAGGTTGAGACCCCGGGCCATTCCTCTTACGAATTTGGTCAGCCGAAGGCAGCCTACCCCTAAAAGCTTGCTAAAGAAAAACCTTAATTTTGGGAGGAATCCTCGCCTTCCAGACCTGGGTGAATTTATTAGTAGGGGTGCCACCAATGAGCCTAGAATAAAGAGATTTAACTGAAAAGCGACCAGACGAAGAATGAGGCCAGATCACCGAATCCATGTTCATCGAGAGCGAGGGGAAGATGGCAGTAAGGCGTTGCCAGTCTTCGAACTCTTCAGGCGACAGGGAACGATGAAAGGCCAAGTCCCAACCATTAGCAGCCAGCTCTGCGATAGAGATATCCGGATTAGGGCAGTAAGAGAATAAGGTGGGGAAGGTCACGGAGAGAGGTGAATCTCCACACCACCAGTCAAGCCAAAACCTAATGGACGAGCCATCACCCACAACAAACTTCACATGAGCCTAGAAAGCAGGCCTAACTTTCACCAAGGCCTTCCAAAATTGAGAGCCGACACGTCCGATGGCGAACATCGGGCTAGACATGGGGAAGTACTTAGCTTTTAGAATGTGGAACCATAAGGACTGGACCCCACCACTCATAATCTTCCACCACCATTTGACCATAAGACATTGGTTCATTATGGTGGTGTTCATAATACCCAACCCTCCAAGGTTTTTGGGTTGACACATCAACTTCCACTTGACAAAGCGATACTTACGACGGTTATCAGCGGCATTCCAATAAAAAGCCCCACGGTGCTTGTCAAAGCCAGCATGAATCCCTCCCGAAAGCAAGTAAAAGCCCATTAGGAACATAGGAAGGGAAGACAGGCAGGCATTGATCAAAGCCACTTTGCCCGCATTGGTATTATATCTGCCACGCCAGGGCAGAACTCTATTGCCCACCTTGGTTACCACCGGAGCAAAATCTCTCGCATGAAGGACATCCGGGGAGATAGGGAGGACCAAATATTTGAAAGGAAATGATCCTAACTTACAGTTAAGGAGATGGGACACCCTTAAAGCCTCACATTCATCCACACCAGTGACAATCACCTCACTTTTTGCAAAGTTAATTTTAAGGCCCGGCATGGCTTCAAAGAAGAGGAGGATGAATTTATGGTTAGCAAGACAAGAATAATCTAACTCATCCATTATTATGGTGTTGTCTGCATACTGTAAATGAGTTACCCTTCAGGAACAAGATTAGAAATAACCGGAGAAATATGCCCATGGTTGGCAGCTTTGGACAGAATACGCGATAGAGCGTCTGCAATGAAGTTAAACAGGATTAGAGAGACCGGGTAACCTTGTCTAAGGCCCCTACCATTGACAAAAAACTTACTGACTTGGTCATTGACAGAGATTGCAGTATGGCCCCCCGAGACCATCTGCATAATTCTATGGACAAATGAGCCTTCAAACCCTTTAGCCAAGAGGACCTTTCTCAGAAAAGGCCAGCTCACCGACTCATAAGATTTCTCAAAATCAAGTTTTAAGAACACGGCTTTAGATTTATGAATTTTGAGATCATGCACTATTTCATGGAGGCAAAGGATCCCATCCAGAATGAATCATCCTTTGATAAAGGCAGATTGGAAAGGACTAATGGTGCGATGAGCAATGGGGGAAAGACGAGTGGCGAACCCTTTAGCAGGAAGTTTAGCGAAGTTATTAATAAGAGCAACAGGCCGAAACTGCGAGATTAGATCCGCACCTTTAACCTTATGAATGAGAGTTATGACAGCATAGTTAAGTCTAGAAATGTCCACCGTTCCCAAACAGAACCCTTGGATAATCTTACAAATGTGCCCCCACAGCTGAGGCCAGAATTTTTTGAAAAATGGAATAGAAAAACCATTAGGTCCCGAAGTAGCCGACATGTTGGTCGAGCTAACCACAGTCCAAATTTCCTCATCAGAGAGGGGGATCATGAGTCCCAGATTTTTCGGCATCAGAGATTTTGCTGTCATTGTCCCAAAAGTCAGCAACAAAGGACAGACCAGCGTCAGGTTTGGCGGCAAGCAGAGAAGAGAAGAACCCCACAATATGGTTCATAATAAGGGATCGGTCCGAAGTCCTATCTCCGTCGATGATCAGACTATCAATGAAGCATCTCCGCCTTCTACCATATGCAATCACAAAAAATAGGCCGTCATCGCATCCCATTTCAAAGTCCAGTTAAGGGAGCCACGCTGGCGCCAGTAAATTTCAGCCTGTTGATGCAACTGAATCAAGGCCTCCTCCACAGAGTACCGAATGGACCATTGCGAAGCAGAAAGCCCAAATTGATCCGTAGAAGAGTCCAAGGCCCGGAGTTGAGATGCAAGATCACCTTTCTCTTTGTGCAGATCCGCAGCCCTATTACGAGACCAGCCTCTTCGGAACTTGCGAAGCTCATAAGCACATTTGTGCCAGTCATCCATGGGTTCGAAAGATCGGCGGTCAGTATTAAGGAAAGTAGCGATCTTAGATGCCAATAAGTCATTAAATCCTTCAACCAAGAGCCACGAGGCATCAAATTGAAAATGAGAGGAAGTCATAGGAGAGTTCAAGCCTGCATCCACCACTAGAGGAACATGATCAGACCCCATCGCAGGTCTAGCTTTCAACGAGGCACGGGGGAAAGGGAGTCCCATCTATCACACATAAAAACCCTATCCAGCACCGACCGGACATGATTGGACTGATGGTTAGACCAAGTGAATCGGGCTCCCGCCCTAGGAAGTTCACGGATCGCACAATTGCTGATGAAGTCATTAAAGGCATCGGTAAGGGGCCAGGAGAAATTGAGGTTATTTTTGTTAGTCGGAGAGCGCAAGATATTAAAGTCACCGCCAATAAGAAACGGCAAATTGCAAGACTCTATTTTAAGATAAAGCTCGTCAAGGAAGATAAAGGAGAGAGAATGATCAGCGGGGCCATAAACCACTATACATTCCCATAACGCATTTAACTGACGGTGATGTACCACCACGCTAGCCCAAAAAATGCCATGATCAAAAGTAATAAAATCAAACACGTCCCGTTTAGACCCGATCAGAATACCCCCAGAGTGCCCCGAGGCAGGAAGAAAATGCCAGTCGAACTATCCATGCCTGCAACCACAGATAATTCGGAGGGAGAGAATGATTCTTTAAAAGTTTCCACTAAACCTACAAAATCAATATTTTCCCCGCATACCAAATCATGAATCTGGTCTCGCCGCCCCCTAGCAACGAAACCTCTCACGTTCCAGAACAGGGCCTTCATTTATAAGAGAGATTTTTGATGCGAAGGCTAGACATGCAAGGGGACAAACAGGATTTCGAATGCTTGACTGTACCCCTCTTCACTTGGGTGGGGGGAGGAGGCGACTGGCCACAACCATCAGCCTCCCCATGATCCCCCACAGGCCACTGGGCAACAACAGTGCCAGCAAAGGCCGCAGCCTCCTTGGCTTTACCAATAGCCGCTTGGGCGACCTAATTCGCCCTGCTCACAGAGAGAAAACAAAACGGAGAACCCACCCTCGGATCAACGCCAACACCAACATCCGATAGAATGTGCAACAAATGATCATCCGAAAGAGCAGGCAAAACTAAGCGAACCGGAGATGAGGGTGGAGGGGACTTAGAAGGCATACCTGAAGCAGGGAGGTCTCGATCCCCAGCGCGTTTCTCCGCCCGCAGCGCCACCGACACACCAGAGTCACGAACACGCCGACCCTTGCGCGCCGTGGACGCCGGAGACCGCACCACCGGAGAGCGAGCAACAGGCGACGCCAGATCCTGACCAGACCCCGAAGCCGCCCCCAAATCCTTATCTAGACGACGAGCCAAGCCCATCATGGATTGCTTGGAACCGGAGGAGGCCCTGCTCTTAGCCAAGAACTTCTTGATAGAAACTTTCTTCTTTCTCTTAGATGCCGGCCCATCAGAAGGAGGAGGTGACGCAGGGAGGTCTTCGATCCCAGAGAACGAGGGAGACTGAGGGCGAGCAGGGAGGTTGGAGCAGACGGCAGATATAGGGGTACCCTTACTTGCCCGGGTCCCAGAGTGGCCTCATCCACCCCCTGTTTGGACCCCGCGTCTTCCTGAGCTTTACCAACAGGGGCATTTTCCTTGAACAAATCTTGCATCGCGGGATCCATCCCGTCCCACTCAGACTGGGTGAATCGACGGTCAGAGCCACCACTTGGGTCAGCAGATTTATCCCCCTGCTTATCATCCTCAGGATCAGCCGACTTGGACGGAGGAGGAGGAGGTGAGACCTGGAAAGCATCAACACCTTCCACCCGAACCCGCAGACGAACACCCTCAGCAGACGGGAACAAATCAACAGATCCGCACACACAAACAGGGTCAACACACCAGACATTCAGCCGCACCGGGCCAACCTTCCCCAAGGAATCACAATCAACCTCCACTGTTTTACCAATGAGAGTCTCGAACGCCATCATGACTTCAACCGACCGTAAACCCACTCGAACATCATCCACTAACACCCATTTCTTGGCCAGAGGGCCAACAGCCTTCACTCTAGATGTTGCCGCCTTGACAGACACAACCAATTGATTGAGTGTAAGAGTAAAGCTCGTGCAGGAGGCAATCATCTGGAGACACTCTTTCGAAGGGAACACCACAACAAACTCGGACTCAGAAAGCTGACGCAACTGCCAATCCCAACCGCCCTCATCCCAGATCCGCAGCCCATCCGGCAAGATCTGCAGGGAAATCTTTTGACCATGGACAGAAATGATGGCAGCGTTGGACAGCGACGGGGAAGCCACCACCACCAGCGCATCGCAATCCAGGGTGAAGAAAGAGCAACCGGGGAGACCTGTACCAAAGTGAACAAAGGAGGGGGGCTTGGTGCGATTACGGCAATCGACAGTCAAGTGTCCATCAGAGCGACAAATCAAATAGAAGAGGGGATTGGTGCATCTGGATTGGAAATGGCCCGGACGATGGCACGCGAAGCAGGTAAGGGAAGGGGGGGATTCAGAGCAGCTGTGTGATGGCGGGGAAGGGGAGGCGGGGGACAAGGAAGGAGGCCATCACCAACATTAGCAGACGAGGAGCCCGGACCAGAATGAGGGCCACGCCGATCTCTACCTTGCACAGAAGAAGGACCAGATCCAAAGCGAGGGAGAGGACGGGACCCAGCACCAGTCGCAAAGGCCCGCGAAGGCTGCCGCGGCGGAGCCACCGGGCCACGGGCCGGAGCCGGACGCGGAGCCGACGAGGACAAACCACCACCATTGGAGGCAGCAGCAGCCTCCCACGGATCTGGGGCCACCGCAAATCCGCCCCCAGATCCGGGCAGGGCCGCCCTCGATCCTGCAGCCGACGGCGCCAGATCCGCTCCATCCCACGCCTCACGATCGTACACCGCCTCACGAGAGGCACGACCGGCCTCGAACTTGGACCACAGATCATCCTCATAGGCCATATCCGCCCCGGATCCCAGCGAGTCCTCACACCGACGCTTACTGCCCGAAAGGGCCTCACTGGAAGAGCCCCTGGATTTATCCATGGCCAGGGCCTCCGCAAAGGAAAGGAGGAGGGGGAGGGGAGGAGATGGATTTGAGGAAGCGGCAGATGGGGCGTCGAGCTTTGCGGATATCAGCGACGGAAGCAGGAAACCCTAGCAAGGGGGATGAGAACCACACCGCACCCATATATAGCCCGAACTGGCCAGGCCCAACTGAGCCGAAACAAGCGCCTGGGCCGAGAGTGGGAGAGGGGGTGAAGCAGAGGCCACCACCATCTGCCCCGGGGCCCCAGAAATAAGGGGGGAAGCGACAACAAAGGAGAGCACAGGCGGCCCACCAGGCCCAACCCGGCCCGACACAGACACCGACAGGCCCACCAAGCCCTGCGGTCCCAAGGAATCCCACAGCCGAGCCGACCCTAGGGTTTGACACCCAGACATCCACCCGCCCGCCGGCGCAGCGCCCGCTGCCGACCGCGGCTCCGACCAGGACGACGACGGAGCGGCACCACCAAGCGGAGAGTCCAGGACATCATCAGAAGACCCAACAGAGAGCGGAGGATAGCCAAGGATGCCAGCAGAAGGACACGGCGGAGGACACCTACCAGATTTGCGCCGGCGACGCCCGACATGCTGCCAGCCCGAAGATCCAGCCACCGACAACACCGGCCTCCCCCGACCCCCGGAGCAAACTTCCGCACCCAGGCCAGCGGCCTGCCGGCAGGCCCTGCCGCTGCCCCGAGGACTGGAGCCGCATCCTCCAGATCCAAGGACGACGCATCCTCATCCCCCAGGGCCCAAAACCTGGAGCCAGAGAACGCCGCCGCCG